>NW_025335233.1:0-60635 GCF_914725855.1 Thunnus albacares
GCGCAGCCAAGCCTTTAGGGTGAGTCTGCATCGGTTCTGATGAAAAGCCACTAGATTGGGCCCAATAACACTGAAATTGACAGAAACACATGAAGAATACATGTACGGCGTGCGCCGTGACCATGCCAGCGCAGCCGAGCCTTTTGGGTGAGTCTGCATCGGTTCTGATGAAATTCCACTAGTTTGGGCCCAATAACACTGAAATTGACAGAAACACATGAAAATGCATGTACGGCGTGCGCCGTGACCCCTGCCAGCGCAGCCGAGCCTTTTGGGTGAGTCTGCATCGGTTCTGATGAAAAGCCACTAGTTTGGGCCCAATAACACTGAAATTGACAGAAACACATGAAAATACATGGACGGCGTGCGCCGTGACCCTGCCAGCGCAGCCGAGCCTTTTGGGTGAGTCTGCATCGGTTCTGATGAAAAGCCACTAGTTTGGGCCCAATAACACTGAAATTGACAGAAACACATGAAAAATGCATGTACGGTGTGCGCCGCGACCCCTGCCAGCGCAGCCGAGCCTTTTGGGTGAGTCTGCATCGGTTCTGATGAAAAGCCACTAGTTTGGGCCCAATAACACTGAAATTGACAGAAACACATGAAAATGCATGTACGGCGTGCGCCGTGATCCTGCACAGCCAAGCCTTTGGGGTGAGTCTGCATCGGTTCTGATGAAAAGCCACTAGTTTGGGCCCAATAACACTGAAATTGACAGAAACACATGAAAATGCATGTACGGCGTGCTCCGTGACCCTGCCAGCGCAGCTGAGCCTTTTGGGTGAGTCTGCATCGGTTCTGATGAAAAGCGACTGGTTTGGGCCCAATAACACTGAAATTGACAGAAACACATGAAAATGCATGTACGGCGTGCGCCGTGATCCTGCGCAGCCCGAGCCTTTGGGGTGAGTCTGCATCGGTTCTGATGAAAAGCCACTAGTTTGGGCCCAATAACACTGAAATTGACAGAAACACATGAAAATACATGTACGGCGTGCGCCGTGACCCTGCCAACGCAGCCAAGCCTTTTGGGTGAGTCTGCTATCGGTTCTGATGAAAAGCCACTAGTTTGGGCCCCAATAACACTGAAATTGACAGAAACACATGAAAATACATGTACGGCGTGCGCCGTGACCCTGCCAGCGCAGCCGAGCCTTTTGGGTGAGTCTGCATCAGTTCTGATGAAAAGCCACTAGTTTGGGCCCAATAACACTGAAATTGACAGAAACACATGAAAATGCATGTACGGCGTGCGCCGTGACCCTGCCAGCGCAGCCAAGCCTTTAGGGTGAGTCTGCATCGGTTCTGATGAAAAGCCACTAGATTGGGCCCAATAACACTGAAATTGAAAGAAAACACATGAAGATACATGTACGGCGTGCGCCGTGACCATGCCAGCGCAGCCGAGCCTTTTGGGTGAGTCTGCATCGGTTCTGATGAAAATCCACTAGTTTGGGCCCAATAACACTGAAATTGACAGAAACACATGAAAATGCATGTACGGCGTGCGCCGTGACCCTGCCAGCGCAGCCGAGCCTTTTGGGTGAGTCTGCATCGGTTCTGATGAAAAGCCACTAGTTTGGGCCCAATAACACTGAAATTGACAGAAACACATGAAAATACATGTACGGCGTGCGCCGTGACCCTGCCAGCGCAGCCGAGCCCTTTTGGGTGAGTCTGCATCGGTTCTGATGAAAAGCCACTAGTTTGGGCCCAATAACACTGAAATTGACAGAAACACATGAAAATACATGTACGGTGTGCGCCGCGACCCTGCCAGCGCAGCCGAGCCTTTTGGGTGAGTCTGCATCGGTTCTGATGAAAAGCCACTAGTTTGGGCCCAATAACACTGAAATTGACAGAATCACATGAAAATGCATGTACGGCGTACGCCGTGATCCTGCACAGCCGAGCCTTTGGGGTGAGTCTGCATCGGTTCTGATGAAAAGCCACTAGTTTGGGCCAATAACACTGAAATTGACAGAAACACATGAAAATACATGTACGGCGTGCGCCGTGACCCCTGCCAGCGCAGCCGAGCCTTTTGGTGAGTCTGCATCTGTTCCGATGAAAAGCCACTGGTTTGGGCCCAATAACACTGAAATTGACAGAAACACATGAAAATGCATGTACGGCGTGCGCCGTGTCCCTCGCCAGCGCAGCCGAGCCTTTTGGGTGAGTCCTGCATCGGTTCTGATGAAAAGCCACTAGTTTGGGCCCAAAAAACACTGAAATTGACAGAAACACATGAAAATGCATGTACGGCGTGCGCCGTGATCCTGCGCAGCCGAGCCTTTGGGGTGAGTCTGCATCGGTTCTGATGAAAAAGCCACTAGTTTGGGCCCAATAACACTGAAATTGACAGAAACACATGAAAATGCATGTACGGCGTGCGCCGTGACCCTGCCAGCGCAGCCGATCCTTTAGGGTGAGTCTGCATCGGTTCTGATGAAAAGCCACTAGTCTGGGCCCAATAAGACTGAAATTGACAGAAACACATGAAAATGCATGTACGGCTTGCGCCGTGACCCTGCCAGCGCAGCCGAGCCTTTTGGGTGAGTCTGCATCGGTTCTGATGAAAAGCCACTAGTTTGGGCCCAATAACACTGAAATTGACAGAAACACATGAAAATACATGTATGGCGTGCGCCGTGACCCTGCGCAGCCGAGCCTTTTGGGTGAGTCTGCATCGGTTCTGATGAAAAGCCACTAGTTTGGGCCCAAAAACACTGAAATTGACAGAAACACATGAAAATGCATGTACGGCGTGCTCCGTGACCCTGCCAGCGCAGCTGAGCCTTTTGGGTGAGTCTGCATCGGTTCTGATGAAAAGCGACTGGTTTGGGCCCAATAACACTGAAATTGACAGAAACACATGAAAATGCATGTACGGCGTGCGCCGTGATCCTGCGCAGCCGAGCCTTTGGGGTGAGTCTGCATCGGTTCTGATGAAAAGCCACTAGTTTGGGCCCAATAACACTGAAATTGACAGAAACACATGAAAATACATGTACGGCGTGCGCCGTGACCCTGCCAACGCAGCCGAGCCTTTTGGGTGAGTCTGCATCGGTTCTGATGAAAAGCCACTAGTTTGGGCCCAATAACACTGAAATTGACAGAAACACATGAAAATACATGTACGGCGTGCGCCGTGACCCTGCCAGCGCAGCCGAGCCTTTTGGGTGAGTCTGCATCAGTTCTGATTAAAAGCCACTAGTTTGGGCCCAATAACACTGAAATTGACAGAAACACATGAAAATGCATGTACGGCGTGCGCCGTGACCCTGCCAGCGCAGCCAAGCCTTTAGGGTGAGTCTGCATCGGTTCTGATGAAAAGCCACTAGATTGGGCCCAATAACACTGAAATTGACAGAAACACATGAAAATACATGTACGGCGTGCGCCGTGACCCTGCCAGCGCAGCCGAGCCTTTTGGGTGAGTCTGCATCGGTTCTGATGAAATTCCACTAGTTTGGGCCCAATAACACTGAAATTGACAGAAACACATGAAAATGCATGTACGGCGTGCGCCGTGACCCTGCCAGCGCAGCCGAGCCTTTTGGGTGAGTCTGCATCGGTTCTGATGAAAAGCCACTAGTTTGGGCCCAATAACACTGAAATTGACAGAAACACATGAAAATACATGTACGGCGTGCGCCGTGACCCTGCCAGCGCAGCCGAGCCTTTTGGGTGAGTCTGCATCGGTTCTGATGAAAAGCCACTAGTTTGGGCCCAATAACACTGAAATTGACAGAAACACATGAAAATACATGTACGGTGTGCGCCGCGACCCTGCCAGCGCAGCCGAGCCTTTTGGGTGAGTCTGCATCGGTTCTGATGAAAAGCCACTAGTTTGGGCCCAATAACACTGAAATTGACAGAAACACATGAAAATACATGTACGGCATGCGCCGTGACCCTGCCAGCGCAGCCGAGCCTTTTGGGTGAGTCTGCATCTGTTCCGATGAAAAGCCACTGGTTTGGGCCCAATAACACTGAAATTGACAGAAACACATGAAAATGCATGTACGGCGTGCGCCGTGTCCCTGCCAGCGCAGCCGAGCCTTTTGGGTGAGTCTGCATCGGTTCTGATGAAAAGCCACTAGTTTGGGCCCAAAAACACTGAAATTGACAGAAACACATGAAAATGCATGTACGGCGTGCGCCGTGATCCTGAGCAGCCGAGCCTTTGGGGTGAGTCTGCATCGGTTCTGATGAAAAGCCACTAGTTTGGGCCCAATAACACTGAAATTGACAGAAACACATGAAAATACATGTACGGCGTGCGCCGTGACCCTGCCAACGCAGCCGAGCCTTTTGGGTGAGTCTGCATCGGTTCTGATGAAAAGCCACTAGTTTGGGCCCAATAACACTGAAATTGACAGAAACACATGAAAATACATGTACGGCGTGCGCCGTGACCCTGCCAGCGCAGCCGAGCCTTTTGGGTGAGTCTGCATCAGTTCTGATGAAAAGCCACTAGTTTGGGCCCAATAACACTGAAATTGACAGAAACACATGAAAATGCATGTACGGCGTGCGCCGTGACCCTGCCAGCGCAGCCAAGCCTTTAGGGTGAGTCTGCATCGGTTCTGATGAAAAGCCACTAGATTGGGCCCAATAACACTGAAATTGACAGAAACACATGAAGATACATGTACGGCGTGCGCCGTGACCATGCCAGCGCAGCCGAGCCTTTTGGGTGAGTCTGCATCGGTTCTGATGAAATTCCACTAGTTTGGGCCCAATAACACTGAAATTGACAGAAACACATGAAAATGCATGTACGGCGTGCGCCGTGACCCTGCCAGCGCAGCCGAGCCTTTTGGGTGAGTCTGCATCGGTTCTGATGAAAAGCCACTAGTTTGGGCCCAATAACACTGAAATTGACAGAAACACATGAAAATACATGTACGGCGTGCGCCGTGACCCTGCCAGCGCAGCCGAGCCTTTTGGGTGAGTCTGCATCGGTTCTGATGAAAAGCCACTAGTTTGGGCCCAATAACACTGAAATTGACAGAAACACATGAAAATACATGTACGGTGTGCGCCGCGACCCTGCCAGCGCAGCCGAGCCTTTTGGGTGAGTCTGCATCGGTTCTGATGAAAAGCCACTAGTTTGGGCCCAATAACACTGAAATTGACAGAATCACATGAAAATGCATGTACGGCGTACGCCGTGATCCTGCACAGCCGAGCCTTTGGGGTGAGTCTGCATCGGTTCTGATGAAAAGCCACTAGTTTGGGCCCAATAACACTGAAATTGACAGAAACACATGAAAATACATGTACGGCGTGCGCCGTGACCCTGCCAGCGCAGCCGAGCCTTTTGGGTGAGTCTGCATCTGTTCCGATGAAAAGCCACTGGTTTGGGCCCAATAACACTGAAATTGACAGAAACACATGAAAATGCATGTACGGCGTGCGCCGTGTCCCTGCCAGCGCAGCCGAGCCTTTTGGGTGAGTCTGCATCGGTTCTGATGAAAAGCCACTAGTTTGGGCCCAAAAACACTGAAATTGACAGAAACACATGAAAATGCATGTACGGCGTGCGCCGTGATCCTGAGCAGCCGAGCCTTTGGGGTGAGTCTGCATCGGTTCTGATGAAAAGCCACTAGTTTGGGCCCAATAACACTGAAATTGACAGAAACACATGAAAATGCATGTACGGCGTGCGCCGTGACCCTGCCAGCGCAGCCGATCCTTTAGGGTGAGTCTGCATCGGTTCTGATGAAAAGCCACTAGTCTGGGCCCAATAAGACTGAAATTGACAGAAACACATGAAAATGCATGTACGGCTTGCGCCGTGACCCTGCCAGCGCAGCCGAGCCTTTTGGGTGAGTCTGCATCGGTTCTGATGAAAAGCCACTAGTTTGGGCCCAATAACACTGAAATTGACAGAAACACATGAAAATACATGTATGGCGTGCGCCGTGACCCTGCGCAGCCGAGCCTTTTGGGTGAGTCTGCATCGGTTCTGATGAAAAGCCACTAGTTTGGGCCCAAAAACACTGAAATTGACAGAAACACATGAAAATGCATGTACGGCGTGCTCCGTGACCCTGCCAGCGCAGCTGAGCCTTTTGGGTGAGTCTGCATCGGTTCTGATGAAAAGCGACTGGTTTGGGCCCAATAACACTGAAATTGACAGAAACACATGAAAATGCATGTACGGCGTGCGCCGTGATCCTGCGCAGCCGAGCCTTTGGGGTGAGTCTGCATCGGTTCTGATGAAAAGCCACTAGTTTGGGCCCAATAACACTGAAATTGACAGAAACACATGAAAATACATGTACGGCGTGCGCCGTGACCCTGCCAACGCAGCCGAGCCTTTTGGGTGAGTCTGCATCGGTTCTGATGAAAAGCCACTAGTTTGGGCCCAATAACACTGAAATTGACAGAAACACATGAAAATACATGTACGGCGTGCGCCGTGACCCTGCCAGCGCAGCCGAGCCTTTTGGGTGAGTCTGCATCAGTTCTGATTAAAAGCCACTAGTTTGGGCCCAATAACACTGAAATTGACAGAAACACATGAAAATGCATGTACGGCGTGCGCCGTGACCCTGCCAGCGCAGCCAAGCCTTTAGGGTGAGTCTGCATCGGTTCTGATGAAAAGCCACTAGATTGGGCCCAATAACACTGAAATTGACAGAAACACATGAAAATACATGTACGGCGTGCGCCGTGACCATGCCAGCGCAGCCGAGCCTTTTGGGTGAGTCTGCATCGGTTCTGATGAAATTCCACTAGTTTGGGCCCAATAACACTGAAATTGACAGAAACACATGAAAATGCATGTACGGCGTGCGCCGTGACCCTGCCAGCGCAGCCGAGCCTTTTGGGTGAGTCTGCATCGGTTCTGATGAAAAGCCACTAGTTTGGGCCCAATAACACTGAAATTGACAGAAACACATGAAAATACATGTACGGCGTGCGCCGTGACCCTGCCAGCGCAGCCGAGCCTTTTGGGTGAGTCTGCATCGGTTCTGATGAAAAGCCACTAGTTTGGGCCCAATAACACTGAAATTGACAGAAACACATGAAAATACATGTACGGTGTGCGCCGCGACCCTGCCAGCGCAGCCGAGCCTTTTGGGTGAGTCTGCATCGGTTCTGATGAAAAGCCACTAGTTTGGGCCCAATAACACTGAAATTGACAGAAACACATGAAAATACATGTACGGCATGCGCCGTGACCCTGCCAGCGCAGCCGAGCCTTTTGGGTGAGTCTGCATCTGTTCCGATGAAAAGCCACTGGTTTGGGCCCAATAACACTGAAATTGACAGAAACACATGAAAATGCATGTACGGCGTGCGCCGTGTCCCTGCCAGCGCAGCCGAGCCTTTTGGGTGAGTCTGCATCGGTTCTGATGAAAAGCCACTAGTTTGGGCCCAAAAACACTGAAATTGACAGAAACACATGAAAATGCATGTACGGCGTGCGCCGTGATCCTGAGCAGCCGAGCCTTTGGGGTGAGTCTGCATCGGTTCTGATGAAAAGCCACTAGTTTGGGCCCAATAACACTGAAATTGACAGAAACACATGAAAATGCATGTACGGCGTGCGCCGTGACCCTGCCAGCGCAGCCGATCCTTTAGGGTGAGTCTGCATCGGTTCTGATGAAAAGCCACTAGTCTGGGCCCAATAACACTGAAATTGACAGAAACACATGAAAATGCATGTACGGCTTGCGCCGTGACCCTGCCAGCGCAGCCGAGCCTTTTGGGTGAGTCTGCATCGGTTCTGATGAAAAGCCACTAGTTTGGGCCCAATAACACTGAAATTAAGAGAAACACATGAAAATGCATGTACGGCGTGCGCCGTGACCCTGCCAGCGCAGCCGAGCCTTTTGGGTGAGTCTGCATCGGTTCTGATGAAAAGCCACTAGTTTGGGCCCAATAACACTGAAATTGACAGAAACACATGAAAATGCATGTACGGCGTGCGCCGTGACCCTGCCAGCGCAGCCGAGCCTTTTGGGTGAGTCTGCATCGGTTCTGATGAAAAGCCACTAGTTTGGGCCCAATAACACTGAAATTGACAGAAACACATGAAAATACATGTATGGCGTGCGCCGTGACCCTGCGCAGCCGAGCCTTTTGGGTGAGTCTGCATCGGTTCTGATGAAAAGCCACTAGTTTGGGCCCAATAACACTGAAATTGACAGAAACACATGAAAATGCATGTACGGCGTGCGCCGTGACCCTGCCAGCGCAGCCGAGCCTTTTGGGTGAGTCTGCATCGGTTCTGATGAAAAGCCACTAGTTTGGGCCCAATAACACTGAAATTGACAGAAACACATGAAAATGCATGTACGGCGTGCGCCGTGATCCTGCGCAGCCGAGCCTTTTGGGTGAGTCTGCATCGGTTCTGATGAAAAGCCACTAGTTTGGGCCCAATAACACTGAAATTGACAAAAACACATGAAAATGCATGTACGGCGTGCGCCGTGACCCTGCGCAGCCGAGCCTTTTGGGTGAGTCTGCATCGGTTCTGATGAAAGGCCACTAGTTTGGGCCCAAAAACACTGAAATTGACAGAAACACATGAAAATGCATGTACGGCGTGCGCCGTGACCCTGCCAGCGCAGCCAAGCCTTTAGGGTGAGTCTGCATCGGTTCTGATGAAAAGCCTCTAGTTTGGGCCCAAAAACACTGAAATTGACAGAAACACATGAAAATGCATGTACGGTGTGCGCCGTGACCCTGCCAGCGCAGCCGAGCCTTTTGGGTGAGTCTGCATCGGTTCTGATGAAAAGCCACTAGTTTGGGCCCAATAACACTGAAATTGACAGAAACACATGAAAATGCATGTACGGCGTGCGCCGTGACCCTGCGCAGCCGAGCCTTTGGGGTGAGTCTGCATCGGTTCTGATGAAAAGCCACTAGTTTGGGCCCAATAACACTGAAATTGACAGAAACACATGAAAATGCATGTACTGCTTGCGCAGTGACCCTGCCAGCGCAGCCGAGACTTTAGGGTGAGTCTGCATCGGTTCTGATGAAAAGCCACTAGTTTGGGCCCAATAACACTGAAATTGACAGAAACACATGAAAATACATGTACGGCGTGCGCCGTGACCCTGCGCAGCCGAGCCTTTTGGGTGAGTCTGCATCGGTTCTGATGAAAAGCCACTAGTTTGGGCCCAATAACACTGAAATTGACAGAAACACATGAAAATGCATGTACGGCGTGCGCCGTGACCCTGCCAGCGCAGATGAGCCTTTAGGGTGAGTCTGCATCGGTTCTGATGAAAAGCCACTAGTCTGGGCCCAATAACACTGAAATTGACAGAAACACATGAAAATGCATGTACGGCTTGCGCCGTGACCCTGCCAGTGCAGCCGAGCCTTTTGGGTGAGTCTGCATCGGTTCTGATGAAAAGCCACTAGTTTGGGCCCAATAACACTGAAATTGATAGAAACACATGAAAATGCATGTACGGCGTGCGCCGTGACCCTGTGCAGCCGAGCGTTTTGGGTGAGTCTGCATCGGTTCTGATGAAAAGCCACTAGTTTGGGCCCAATGACACTGAAATTGATAGAAACACATGAAAATGCATGTACGGCGTGCGCCGTGACCCTGCGCAGCCGAGCCTTTTGGGTGAGTCTGCATCGGTTCTGATGAAAAGCTACTAGTTTGGGCCCAAAAACACTGAAATTGACAGAAACACATGAAAATGCATGTACGGCGTGCGCCGTGATCCTGAGCAGCGGAGCCTTTGGGGTGAGTCTGCATCGGTTCTGATGAAAAGCCACTAGTTTGGGCCCAATAACACTGAAATTGACAGAAACACATGAAAATGCATGTACGGCGTGCGCCGTGACCCTGCCAGCGCAGCCGATCCTTTAGGGTGAGTCTGCATCGGTTCTGATGAAAAGCCACTAGTCTGGGCCCAATAACACTGAAATTGACAGAAACACATGAAAATGCATGTACGGCTTGCGCCGTGACCCTGCCAGCGCAGCCGAGCCTTTTGGGTGAGTCTGCATCGGTTCTGATGAAAAGCCACTAGTTTGGGCCCAATAACACTGAAATTAAGAGAAACACATGAAAATGCATGTACGGCGTGCGCCGTGACCCTGCCAGCGCAGCCGAGCCTTTTGGGTGAGTCTGCATCGGTTCTGATGAAAAGCCACTAGTTTGGGCCCAATAACACTGAAATTGACAGAAAAACATGAAAATACATGTACGGCGTGCGCCGTGACCCTGCCAGCGCAGCCGAGCCTTTTGGGTGAGTCTGCATCGGTTCTGATGAAAAGCCACTAGTTTGGGCCCAATAACACTGAAATTGACAGAAACACATGAAAATACATGTATGGCGTGCGCCGTGACCCTTCGCAGCCGAGCCTTTTGGGTGAGTCTGCATCGGTTCTGATGAAAAGCCACTAGTTTGGGCCCAAAAACACTGAAATTGACAGAAACACATGAAAATGCATGTACGGCGTGCTCCGTGACCCTGCCAGCGCAGCTGAGCCTTTTGGGTGAGTCTGCATCGGTTCTGATGAAAAGCGACTGGTTTGGGCCCAATAACACTGAAATTGACAGAAACACATGAAAATGCATGTACGGCGTGCGCCGTGATCCTGCGCAGCCGAGCCTTTGGGGTGAGTCTGCATCGGTTCTGATGAAAAGCCACTAGTTTGGGCCCAATAACACTGAAATTGACAGAAACACATGAAAATACATGTACGGCGTGCGCCGTGACCCTGCCAACGCAGCCGAGCCTTTTGGGTGAGTCTGCATCGGTTCTGATGAAAAGCCACTAGTTTGGGCCCAATAACACTGAAATTGACAGAAACACATGAAAATACATGTACGGCGTGCGCCGTGACCCTGCCAGCGCAGCCGAGCCTTTTGGGTGAGTCTGCATCAGTTCTGATTAAAAGCCACTAGTTTGGGCCCAATAACACTGAAATTGACAGAAACACATGAAAATGCATGTACGGCGTGCGCCGTGACCCTGCCAGCGCAGCCAAGCCTTTAGGGTGAGTCTGCATCGGTTCTGATGAAAAGCCACTAGATTGGGCCCAATAACACTGAAATTGACAGAAACACATGAAAATACATGTACGGCGTGCGCCGTGACCATGCCAGCGCAGCCGAGCCTTTTGGGTGAGTCTGCATCGGTTCTGATGAAATTCCACTAGTTTGGGCCCAATAACACTGAAATTGACAGAAACACATGAAAATGCATGTACGGCGTGCGCCGTGACCCTGCCAGCGCAGCCGAGCCTTTTGGGTGAGTCTGCATCGGTTCTGATGAAAAGCCACTAGTTTGGGCCCAATAACACTGAAATTGACAGAAACACATGAAAATACATGTACGGCGTGCGCCGTGACCCTGCCAGCGCAGCCGAGCCTTTTGGGTGAGTCTGCATCGGTTCTGATGAAAAGCCACTAGTTTGGGCCCAATAACACTGAAATTGACAGAAACACATGAAAATACATGTACGGTGTGCGCCGCGACCCTGCCAGCGCAGCCGAGCCTTTTGGGTGAGTCTGCATCGGTTCTGATGAAAAGCCACTAGTTTGGGCCCAATAACACTGAAATTGACAGAAACACATGAAAATACATGTACGGCGTGCGCCGTGACCCTGCCAGCGCAGCCGAGCCTTTTGGGTGAGTCTGCATCTGTTCCGATGAAAAGCCACTGGTTTGGGCCCAATAACACTGAAATTGACAGAAACACATGAAAATGCATGTACGGCGTGCGCCGTGTCCCTGCCAGCGCAGCCGAGCCTTTTGGGTGAGTCTGCATCGGTTCTGATGAAAAGCCACTAGTTTGGGCCCAAAAACACTGAAATTGACAGAAACACATGAAAATGCATGTACGGCGTGCGCCGTGATCCTGAGCAGCCGAGCCTTTGGGGTGAGTCTGCATCGGTTCTGATGAAAAGCCACTAGTTTGGGCCCAATAACACTGAAATTGACAGAAACACATGAAAATGCATGTACGGCGTGCGCCGTGACCCTGCCAGCGCAGCCGATCCTTTAGGGTGAGTCTGCATCGGTTCTGATGAAAAGCCACTAGTCTGGGCCCAATAACACTGAAATTGACAGAAACACATGAAAATGCATGTACGGCTTGCGCCGTGACCCTGCCAGCGCAGCCGAGCCTTTTGGGTGAGTCTGCATCGGTTCTGATGAAAAGCCACTAGTTTGGGCCCAATAACACTGAAATTGACAGAAACACATGAAAATACATGTACGGCGTGCGCCGTGACCCTGCGCAGCCGAGCCTTTTGGGTGAGTCTGCATCGGTTCTGATGAAAAGCCACTAGTTTGGGCCCAAAAACACTGAAATTGACAGAAACACATGAAAATGCATGTACGACGTGCGCCGTGATCCTGAGCAGCCGAGCCTTTGGGGTGAGTCTGCATCGGTTCTGATGAAAAGCCACTAGTTTGGGCCCAATAACACTGAAATTGACAGAAACACATGAAAATGCATGTACGGCGTGCGCCGTGACCCTGCCAGCGCAGCCGATCCTTTAGGGTGAGTCTGCATCGGTTCTGATGAAAAGCCACTAGTTTGGGCCCAATAACACTGAAATTGACAGAAACACATGAAAATGCATGTACGGCTTGCGCAGTGACCCTGCCAGCGCAGCCGAGCCTTTAGGGTGAGTCTGCATCGGTTCTGATGAAAAGCCACTAGTTTGGGCCCAATAACACTGAAATTGACAGAAACACATGAAAATACATGTACGGCGTGCGCCGTGACCCTGCGCAGCCGAGCCTTTTGGGTGAGTCTGCATCGGTTCTGATGAAAAGCCACTAGTTTGGGCCCAATAACACTGAAATTGACAGAAACACATGAAAATGCATGTACGGCGTGCGCCGTGACCCTGCTAGCGCAGATGAGCCTTTAGGGTGAGTCTGCATCGGTTCTGATGAAAAGCCACTAGTCTGGGCCCAATAACACTGAAATTGACAGAAACACATGAAAATGCATGTACGGCTTGCGCCGTGACCCTGCCAGTGCAGCCGAGCCTTTTGGGTGAGTCTGCATCGGTTCTGATGAAAAGCCACTAGTTTGGGCCCAATAACACTGAAATTGATAGAAACACATGAAAATGCATGTACGGCGTGCGCCGTGACCCTGCGCAGCCGAGCGTTTTGGGTGAGTCTGCATCGGTTCTGATGAAAAGCCACTAGTTTGGGCCCAATGACACTGAAATTGATAGAAACACATGAAAATGCATGTACGGCGTGCGCCGTGACCCTGCGCAGCCGAGCCTTTTGGGTGAGTCTGCATCGGTTCTGATGAAAAGCCAATAGTTTGGGCCCAATAACACTGAAATTGACAGAAACACATGAAAATGCATGTACAGCGTGCGCCGTGACCCTGCCAGCGCAGCCGAGCCTTTTGGGTGAGTCTGCATCGGTTCTGATGAAAAGCCACTAGTTTGGGTCCAAAAACACTGAAATTGACAGAAACACATGAAAATGCATGTACGGCGTGCGCCGTGATCCTGAGCAGCCGAGCCTTTGGGTGAGTCTGCATCGGTTCTGATGAAAAGCCACTAGTTTGGGCCCAATAACACTGAAATTGACAGAAACACATGAAAATGCATGTACGGCGTGCGCCGTGACCCTGCGCAGCCGAGCCTTTTGGGTGAGTCTGCATCGGTTCTGATGAAAAGCCACTAGTTTGGGCCCAATAACACTGAAATTGACAGAAACACATGAAAATGCATGTACGGCGTGCGCCGTGACCCTGCTAGCGCAGATGAGCCTTTAGGGTGAGTCTGCATCGGTTCTGATGAAAAGCCACTAGTCTGGGCCCAATAACACTGAAATTGACAGAAACACATGAAAATGCATGTACGGCTTGCGCCGTGACCCTGCCAGTGCAGCCGAGCCTTTTGGGTGAGTCTGCATCGGTTCTGATGAAAAGCCACTAGTTTGGGCCCAATAACACTGAAATTGATAGAAACACATGAAAATGCATGTACGGCGTGCGCCGTGACCCTGCGCAGCCGAGCGTTTTGGGTGAGTCTGCATCGGTTCTGATGAAAAGCCACTAGTTTGGGCCCAATGACACTGAAATTGATAGAAACACATGAAAATGCATGTACGGCGTGCGCCGTGACCCTGCGCAGCCGAGCCTTTTGGGTGAGTCTGCATCGGTTCTGATGAAAAGCCAATAGTTTGGGCCCAATAACACTGAAATTGACAGAAACACATGAAAATGCATGTACAGCGTGCGCCGTGACCCTGCCAGCGCAGCCGAGCCTTTTGGGTGAGTCTGCATCGGTTCTGATGAAAAGCCACTAGTTTGGGTCCAAAAACACTGAAATTGACAGAAACACATGAAAATGCATGTACGGCGTGCGCCGTGATCCTGAGCAGCCGAGCCTTTGGGGTGAGTCTGCATCGGTTCTGATGAAAAGCCACTAGTTTGGGCCCAATAACACTGAAATTGACAGAAACACATGAAAATGCATGTACGGCGTGCGCCGTGACCCTGCCAGCGCAGCCGATCCTTTAGGGTGAGTCTGCATCGGTTCTGATGAAAAGCCACTAGTCTGGGCCCAATAACACTGAAATTGACAGAAACACATGAAAATGCATGTACGGCTTGCGCCGTGACCCTGCCAGCGCAGCCGAGCCTTTTGGGTGAGTCTGCATCGGTTCTGATGAAAAGCCACTAGATTGGGCCCAATAACACTGAAATTGAGAGAAACACATGAAAATGCATGTACGGCGTGCGCCGTGACCCTGCCAGCGCAGCCGAGCCTTTTGGGTGAGTCTGCATCGGTTCTGATGAAAAGCCACTAGTTTGGGCCCAAAAACACTGAAATTGACAGAAACACATGAAAATGCATGTACGGCGTGCGCCGTGATCCTGAGCAGCCGAGCCTTTGGGGTGAGTCTGCATCGGTTCTGATGAAAAGCCACTAGTTTGGGCCCAATAACACTGAAATTGACAGAAACACATGAAAATGCATGTACGGCATGCGCCGTGACCCTACCAGCGCAGCCGAGCCTTTTGGGTGAGTCTGCATCGGTTCTGATGAAAAGCCACTAGTTTGGGCCCAATAACACTGAAATTGACAGAAACACATGAAAATGCATGTACGGCGTGCGCCGTGACCCTGCCAGCGCAGCCGAGCCTTTGGGGTGAGTCTGCATCGGTTCTGATGAAAAGCCACTAGTTTGGGCCCAATAACACTGAAATTGATAGAAACACATGAAAATGCATGTACGGCGTGCGCCGTGACCCTGCGCAGCCGAGCGTTTTGGGTGAGTCTGCATCGGTTCTGATGAAAAGCCACTAGTTTGGGCCCAATAACACTGAAATTGACAGAAACACATGAAAATGCATGTACGGCGTGCGCCGTGACCCTGCCAGCGCAGCTGAGCCTTTAGGGTGAGTCTGCATCGGTTCTGATGAAAAGCCACTAGTCTGGGCCCAATAACACTGAAATTGACAGAAACACATGAAAATGCATGTACGGCTTGCGCCGTGACCCTGCCAGTGCAGCCGAGCCTTTTGGGTGAGTCTACATCGGTTCTGATGAAAAGCCACTAGTTTGGGCCCAATAACACTGAAATTGACAGAAACACATGAAAATGCATGTACGGCTTACGCCGTGACCCTGCCAGTGCAGCCGAGCCTTTTGGGTGAGTCTGCATCGGTTCTGATGAAAAGCCACTAGTTTGGGCCCAATAACACTGAAATTGATAGAAACACATGAAAATGCATGTACGGCGTGCGCCGTGACCCTGCGCAGCCGAGCGTTTTGGGTGAGTCTGCATCGGTTCTGATGAAAAGCCACTAGTTTGGGCCCAATGACACTGAAATTGATAGAAACACATGAAAATGCATGTACGGCGTGCGCCGTGACCCTGCGCAGCCGAGCCTTTTGGGTGAGTCTGCATCGGTTCTGATGAAAAGCCACTAGTTTGGGCCCAATAACACTGAAATTGACAGAAACACATGAAAATGCATGTACGGCGTGCGCCGTGACCCTGCCAGCGCAGCCGAGCCTTTTGGGTGAGTCTGCATCGGTTCTGATGAAAAGCCACTAGTTTGGGCCCAATAACACTGAAATTGAGAGAAACACATGAAAATGCATGTACGGCGTGCGCCGTGACCCTGCCAGCGCAGCCGAGCCTTTTGGGTGAGTCTGCATCGGTTCTGATGAAAAGCCACTAGTTTGGGCCCAAAAACACTGAAATTGACAGAAACACATGAAAATGCATGTACGACGTGCGCCGTGATCCTGAGCAGCCGAGCCTTTGGGGTGAGTCTGCATCGGTTCTGATGAAAAGCCACTAGTTTGGGCCCAATAACACTGAAATTGACAGAAACACATGAAAATGCATGTACGGCGTGCGCCGTGACCCTGCCAGCGCAGCCGATCCTTTAGGGTGAGTCTGCATCGGTTCTGATGAAAAGCCACTAGTCTGGGCCCAATAACACTGAAATTGACAGAAACACATGAAAATGCATGTACGGCTTGCGCCGTGACCCTGCCAGCGCAGCCGAGCCTTTTGGGTGAGTCTGCATCGGTTCTGATGAAAAGCCACTAGTTTGGGCCCAATAACACTGAAATTGAGAGAAACACATGAAAATGCATGTACGGCGTGCGCCGTGACCCTGCCAGCGCAGCCGAGCCTTTTGGGTGAGTCTGCATCGGTTCTGATGAAAAGCCACTAGTTTGGGCCCAATAACACTGAAATTGACAGAAACACATGAAAATACATGTACGGCGTGCGCCGTGACCCTGCCAGCGCAGCCGAGCCTTTTGGGTGAGTCTGCATCGGTTCTGATGAAAAGCCACTAGTTTGGGCCCAATAACACTGAAATTGACAGAAACACATGAAAATGCATGTACGGCGTGCGCCGTGATCCTGCGCAGCCGAGCCTTTTGGGTGAGTCTGCATCGGTTCTGATGAAAAGCCACTAGTTTGGGCCCAAAAACACTGAAATTGACAGAAACACATGAAAATGCATGTACGGCGTGCGCCGTGACCCTGCCAGCGCAGCCGATCCTTTAGGGTGAGTCTGCATCGGTTCTGATGAAAAGCCACTAGTCTGGGCCCAATAACACTGAAATTGACAGAAACACATGAAAATGCATGTACGGCTTGCGCCGTGACCCTGCCAGCGCAGCCGAGCCTTTTGGGTGAGTCTGCATCGGTTCTGATGAAAAGCCACTAGTTTGGGCCCAATAACACTGAAATTGAGAGAAACACATGAAAATGCATGTACGGCGTGCGCCGTGACCCTGCCAGCGCAGCCGAGCCTTTTGGGTGAGTCTGCATCGGTTCTGATGAAAAGCCACTAGTTTGGGCCCAATAACACTGAAATTGACAGAAACACATGAAAATACATGTACGGCGTGCGCCGTGACCCTGCCAGCGCAGCCGAGCCTTTTGGGTGAGTCTGCATCGGTTCTGATGAAAAGCCACTAGTTTGGGCCCAATAACACTGAAATTGACAGAAACACATGAAAATGCATGTACGGCGTGCGCCGTGATCCTGCGCAGCCGAGCCTTTTGGGTGAGTCTGCATCGGTTCTGATGAAAAGCCACTAGTTTGGGCCCAAAAACACTGAAATTGACAGAAACACATGAAAATGCTTGTACGGCGTGCGCCGTGACCCTGCCAGCGCAGCCAAGCCTTTAGGGTGAGTCTGCATCGGTTCTGATGAAAAGCCTCTAGTTTGGGCCCAAAAACACTGAAATTGACAGAAACACATGAAAATGCATGTACGGTGTGCGCCGTGACCCTGCCAGCGCAGCCGAGCCTTTTGGGTGAGTCTGCATCGGTTCTGATGAAAAGCCACTAGTTTGGGCCCAATAACACTGAAATTGACAGAAACACATGAAAATGCATGTACGGCGTGCGCCGTGACCCTGCGCAGCCGAGCCTTTGGGGTGAGTCTGCATCGTTTCTGATGAAAAGCCACTAGTTTGGGCCCAATAACACTGAAATTGACAGAAACACATGAAAATGCATGTACGGCTTGCGCAGTGACCCTGCCAGCGCAGCCGAGCCTTTAGGGTGAGTCTGCATCGGTTCTGATGAAAAGCCACTAGTTTGGGCCCAATAACACTGAAATTGACAGAAACACATGAAAATGCATGTACGGCGTGCGCCGTGACCCTGCCAGCGCAGCTGAGCCTTTGGGGTGAGTCTGCATCGGTTCTGATGAAAAGCCACTAGTTTGGGCCCAATAACACTGAAATTGATAGAAACACATGAAAATGCATGTACGGCGTGCGCCGTGATCCTGAGCAGCCAAGCCTTTGGGGTGAGTCTGCATCGGTTCTGATGAAAAGCCACTAGTTTGGGCCCAATAACACTGAAATTGACAGAAACACATGAAAATGCATGTACGGCGTGCGCCGTGACCCTGCCAGCGCAGCTGAGCCTTTGAGGTGAGTCTGCATCGGTTCTGATGAAAAGCCACTAGTTTGGGCCCAATAACACTGAAATTGATAGAAACACATGAAAATGCATGTACGGCGTGCGCCGTGATCCTGCCAGTGCAGCCGAGCCTTTTGGGTGAGTCTGCATCGGTTCTGATGAAAAGCCACTAGTTTGGGCCCAATAACACTGAAATTGACAGAAACACATGAAAATGAATGTACGGCGTGCGCCGTGACCCTGCGCAGCCGAGCGTTTTGGTTGAGTCTGCATCGGTTCTGATGAAAAGCCACTAGTTTGGGCCCAATGACACTGAAATTGACAGAAACACATGAAAATGCATGTACGGCGTGCGCCGTGACCCTGCCAGCGCAGCCGAGCCTTTTGGGTGAGTCTGCATCGGTTCTGATGAAAAGCCACTAGTTTGGGCCCAAAAACACTGAAATTGACAGAAACACATGAAAATGCATGTACGGCGTGCGCCGTGATCCTGAGCAGCCGAGCCTTTGGGGTGAGTCTGCATCGGTTCTGATGAAAAGCCACTAGTTTGGGCCCAATAACACTGAAATTGACAGAAACACATGAAAATGCATGTACGGCGTGCGCCGTGACCCTGCCAGCGCAGCCGATTCTTTAGGGTGAGTCTGCATCGGTTCTGATGAAAAGCCACTAGTCTGGGCCCAATAACACTGAAATTGACAGAAACACATGAAAATGCATGTACGGCTTGCGCCGTGACCCTGCCAGCGCAGCCGAGCCTTTTGGGTGAGACTGCATCGGTTCTGATGAAAAGCCACTAGTTTGGGCCCAATAACACTGAAATTAAGAGAAACACATGAAAATGCATGTACGGCGTGCGCCGTGACCCTGCCAGCGCAGCCGAGCCTTTTGGGTGAGTCTGCATCGGTTCTGATGAAAAGCCACTAGTTTGGGCCCAATAACACTGAAATTGACAGAAACACATGAAAATACATTTACGGCGTGCGCCGTGACCCTGCCAGCGCAGCCGAGCCTTTTGGGTGAGTCTGCATCGGTTCTGATGAAAAGCCACTAGTTTGGGCCCAATAACACTGAAATTGACAGAAACACATGAAAATACATGTATGGCGTGCGCCGTGACCCTGCGCAGCCGAGCCTTTTGGGTGAGTCTGCATCGGTTCTGATGAAAAGCCACTAGTTTGGGCCCAAAAACACTGAAATTGACAGAAACACATGAAAATGCATGTACGGCGTGCGCCGTGACCCTGCCAGCGCAGCCGAGCCTTTTGGGTGAGTCTGCATCGGTTCTGATGAAAAGCCACTAGTTTGGGCCCAATAACACTGAAATTGACAGAAACACATGAAAATGCATGTACGGCGTGCGCCGTGATCCTGCGCAGCCGAGCGTTTTGGGTGAGTCTGCATCGGTTCTGATGAAAAGCCACTAGTTTGGGCCCAATAACACTGAAATTGATAGAAACACATGAAAATGCATGTACGGCGTGCGCCGTGACCCTGCCAGCGCAGCTGAGCCTTTGAGGTGAGTCTGCATCGGTTCTGATGAAAAGCCACTAGTTTGGGCCCAATAACACTGAAATTGATAGAAACACATGAAAATGCATGTACGGCGTGCGCCGTGATCCTGCCAGTGCAGCCGAGTCTTTTGGGTGAGTCTGCATCGGTTCTGATGAAAAGCCACTAGTTTGGGCCCAATAACACTGAAATTGATAGAAACACATGAAAATGAATGTACGGCGTGCGCCGTGACCCTGCGCAGCCGAGCGTTTTGGGTGAGTCTGCATCGGTTCTGATGAAAAGCCACTAGTTTGGGCCCAATGACACTGAAATTGACAGAAACACATGAAAATGCATGTACGGCGTGCGCCGTGACCCTGCCAGCGCAGCCGAGCCTTTTGGGTGAGTCTGCATCGGTTCTGATGAAAAGCCACTAGTTTGGGCCCAAAAACACTGAAATTGACAGAAACACATGAAAATGCATGTACGGCGTGCGCCGTGATCCTGAGCAGCCGAGCCTTTGGGGTGAGTCTGCATCGGTTCTGATGAAAAGCCACTAGTTTGGGCCCAATAACACTGAAATTGACAGAAACACATGAAAATGCATGTACGGCGTGCGCCGTGACCCTGCCAGCGCAGCCGATCCTTTAGGGTGAGTCTGCATCGGTTCTGATGAAAAGCCACTAGTCTGGGCCCAATAACACTGAAATTGACAGAAACACATGAAAATGCATGTACGGCGTGCGCCGTGACCCTGCCAGCGCAGCCGAGCCTTTTGGGTGAGTCTGCATCGGTTCTGATGAAAAGCCACTAGTTTGGGCCCAATAACACTGAAATTGACAGAAACACATGAAAATACATGTATGGCGTGCGCCGTGACCCTGCGCAGCCGAGCCTTTTAGGTGAGTCTGCATCGGTTCTGATGAAAAGCCACTAGTTTGGGCCCAAAAACACTGAAATTGACAGAAACACATGAAAATGCATGTACGGCGTGCGCCGTGACCCTGCCAGCGCAGCCGAGCCTTTTGGGTGAGTCTGCATCGGTTCTGATGAAAAGCCACTAGTTTGGGCCCAATAACACTGAAATTGACAGAAACACATGAAAATGCATGTACGGCGTGCGCCGTGATCCTGCGCAGCCGAGCCTTTGGGGTGAGTCTGCATCGGTTCTGATGAAAAGCCACTAGTTTGGGCCCAATAACACTGAAATTGACAAAAACACATGAAAATGCATGTACGGCGTGCGCCGTGACCCTGCCAGCGCAGCTGAGCCTTTGAGGTGAGTCTGCATCGGTTCTGATGAAAAGCCACTAGTTTGGGCCCAATAACACTGAAATTGATAGAAACACATGAAAATGCATGTACGGCGTGCGCCGTGATCCTGCCAGTGCAGCCGAGCCTTTTGGGTGAGTCTGCATCGGTTCTGATGAAAAGCCACTAGTTTGGGCCCAATAACACTGAAATTGATAGAAACACATGAAAATGCATGTACGGCGTGCGCCGTGACCCTGCCAGCGCAGCTGAGCCTTTGAGGTGAGTCTGCATCGGTTCTGATGAAAAGCCACTAGTTTGGGCCCAATAACACTGAAATTGATAGAAACACATGAAAATGCATGTACGGCGTGCGCCGTGATCCTGCCAGTGCAGCCGAGTCTTTTGGGTGAGTCTGCATCGGTTCTGATGAAAAGCCACTAGTTTGGGCCCAATAACACTGAAATTGATAGAAACACATGAAAATGAATGTACGGCGTGCGCCGTGACCCTGCGCAGCCGAGCGTTTTGGGTGAGTCTGCATCGGTTCTGATGAAAAGCCACTAGTTTGGGCCCAATGACACTGAAATTGACAGAAACACATGAAAATGCATGTACGGCGTGCGCCGTGACCCTGCCAGCGCAGCCGAGCCTTTTGGGTGAGTCTGCATCGGTTCTGATGAAAAGCCACTAGTTTGGGCCCAAAAACACTGAAATTGACAGAAACACATGAAAATGCATGTACGGCGTGCGCCGTGATCCTGAGCAGCCGAGCCTTTGGGGTGAGTCTGCATCGGTTCTGATGAAAAGCCACTAGTTTGGGCCCAATAACACTGAAATTGACAGAAACACATGAAAATGCATGTACGGCGTGCGCCGTGACCCTGCCAGCGCAGCCGAGCCTTTAGGGTGAGTCTGCATCGGTTCTGATGAAAAGCCACTAGTCTGGGCCCAATAACACTGAAATTGACAGAAACACATGAAAATGCATGTACGGCTTGCGCCGTGACCCTGCCAGCGCAGCCGAGCCTTTTGGGTGAGACTGCATCGGTTCTGATGAAAAGCCACTAGTTTGGGCCCAATAACACTGAAATTAAGAGAAACACATGAAAATGCATGTACGGCGTGCGCCGTGACCCTGCCAGCGCAGCCGAGCCTTTTGGGTGAGTCTGCATCGGTTCTGATGAAAAGCCACTAGTTTGGGCCCAATAACACTGAAATTGACAGAAACACATGAAAATACATGTACGGCGTGCGCCGTGACCCTGCCAGCGCAGCCGAGCCTTTTGGGTGAGTCTGCATCGGTTCTGATGAAAAGCCACTAGTTTGGGCCCAATAACACTGAAATTGACAGAAACACATGAAAATACATGTATGGCGTGCGCCGTGACCCTGCGCAGCCGAGCCTTTTGGGTGAGTCTGCATCGGTTCTGATGAAAAGCCACTAGTTTGGGCCCAAAAACACTGAAATTGACAGAAACACATGAAAATGCATGTACGGCGTGCGCCGTGACCCTGCGCAGCCGAGCCTTTTGGGTGAGTCTGCATCGGTTCTGATGAAAAGCCACTAGTTTTGGCCCAAAAACACTGAAATTGACAGAAACACATGAAAATGCATGTACGGCGTGCGCCGTGACCCTGCCAGCGCAGCCAAGCCTTTAGGGTGAGTCTGCATCGGTTCTGATGAAAAGCCTCTAGTTTGGGCCCAAAAACATTGAAATTGACAGAAACACATGAAAATGCATGTACGGTGTGCGCCGTGACCCTGCCAGCGCAGCCGAGCCTTTTGGGTGAGTCTGCATCGGTTCTGATGAAAAGCCACTAGTTTGGGCCCAATAACACTGAAATTGACAGAAACACATGAAAATGCATGTACGGCGTGCGCCGTGACCCTGCGCAGCCGAGCCTTTGGGGTGAGTCTGCATCGGTTCTGATGAAAAGCCACTAATTTGGGCCCAATAACACTGAAATTGACAGAAACACGTGAAAATGCATGTACGGCTTGCGCAGTGACCCTGCCAGCGCAGCCGAGCCTTTAGGGTGAGTCTGCATCGGTTCTGATGAAAAGCCACTAGTTTGGGCCCAATAACACTGAAATTGATAGAGACACATGAAAATGCATGTACGGCGTGCGCCGTGACCCTGCCAGTGCAGCTGAGCCTATGGGGTGAGTCTGCATCGGTTCTGATGAAAAGCCACTAGTCTGGGCCCAATAACACTGAAATTGACAGAAACACATGAAAATGCATGTACGGCTTGCGCCGTGACCCTGCCAGCGCAGCCGAGCCTTTTGGGTGAGTCTGCATCGGTTCTGATGAAAAGCCACTAGTTTGGGCCCAATAACACTGAAATTGACAGAAACACATGAAAATGCATGTACGGCGTGCGCCGTGACCCTGCCAGCGCAGCCGAGCCTTTTGGGTGAGTCTGCATCGGTTCTGATGAAAAGCCACTAGTTTGGGCCCAATAACACTGAAATTGACAGAAACACATGAAAATACATGTACGGCGTGCGCCGTGACCCTGCCAGCGCAGCCGAGCCTTTTGGGTGAGTCTGCATCGGTTCTGATGAAAAGCCACTAGTTTGGGCCCAATAACACTGAAATTGACAGAAACACATGAAAATACATGTATGGCGTGCGCCGTGACCCTGCGCAGCCGAGCCTTTTGGGTGAGTCTGCATCGGTTCTGATGAAAAGCCACTAGTTTGGGCCCAAAAACACTGAAATTGACAGAAACACATGAAAATGCATGTATGGCGTGCGCCGTGACCCTGCCAGCGCAGCCGAGCCTTTTGGGTGAGTCTGCATCGGTTCTGATGAAAAGCCACTAGTTTGGGCCCAATAACACTGAAATTGACAGAAACACATGAAAATGTATGTACGGCGTGCGCCGTGATCCTGCGCAGCCGAGCCTTTGGGGTGAGTCTGCATCGGTTCTGATGAAAAGCCACTAGTTTGGGCCCAATAACACTGAAATTGACAAAAACACATGAAAATGCATGTACGGCGTGCGCCGTGACCCTGCGCAGCCGAGCCTTTTGGGTGAGTCTGCATCGGTTCTGATGAAAAGCCACTAGTTTGGGCCCAAAAACACTGAAATTGACAGAAACACATGAAAATGCATGTACGGCGTGCGCCGTGACCCTGCCAGCGCAGCCAAGCCTTTAGGGCGAGTCTGCATCGGTTCTGATGAAAAGCCACTAGTCTGGGCCCAATAACACTGAAATTGACAGAAACACATGAAAATGCATGTACGGCTTGCGCCGTGACCCTGCCAGCGCAGCCGAGCCTTTTGGGTGAGTCTGCATCGGTTCTGATGAAAAGCCACTAGTTTGGGCCCAATAACACTGAAATTGACAGAAACACATGAAAATGCATGTACGGCGTGCGTCGTGACCCTGCCAGCGCAGCCGAGCCTTTTGGGTGAGTCTGCATCGGTTCTGATGAAAAGCCACTAGTTTGGGCCCAATAACACTGAAATTGACAGAAACACATGAAAATACATGTACGGCGTGCGCTGTGACCCTGCCAGCGCAGCCGAGCCTTTTGGGTGAGTCTGCATCGGTTCTGATGAAAAGCCACTAGTTTGGGCCCAATAACACTGAAATTGACAGAAACACATGAAAATGCATGTACGGCGTGCGCCGTGACCCTGCCAGCGCAGCCGAGCCTTTGGGGTGAGTCTGCATCGGTTCTGATGAAAAGCCACTAGTTTGGGCCCAATAACACTGAAATTGACAGAAACACATGAAAATACATGTACGGCGTGCGCCGTTACCCTGCCAGCGCAGCCGAGCCTTTTGGGTGAGTCTGCATCGGTTCTGATGAAAAGCCACTAGTTTGGGCCCAAAAACACTGAAATTGACAGAAACACATGAAAATGCATGTACGGCGTGCGTCGTGACCTTGCCAGCGCAGCCGAGCCTTTTGGGTGAGTCTGCATCGGTTCTGATGAAAAGCCACTAGTTTGGGCCCAAAAACACTGAAATTGATAGACACACATGAAAATGCATGTACGGCGTGCGCCGTGACCCTGCGCAGCCGAGCCTTTGGGGTGAGTCTGCATCGGTTCTGATGAAAAGCCACTAGTTTGGGCCCAATAACACTGAAATTGAGAGAAACACATGAAAATGCATGTACAGCGTGCGCCGTGACCCTGCCAGCGCAGCCGAGCCTTTTGGGTGAGTCTGCATCGGTTCTGATGAAAAGCCACTAGTTTGGGCCCAATAACACTGAAATTGACAGAAACACATGAAAATACATGTCCGGCGTGCGCCGTGACCCTGCCAGCGCAGCCGAGCCTTTTGGGTGAGTCTGCATCGGTTCTGATGAAAAGCCACTAGTTTGGGCCCAATAACACTGAAATTGATAGAAACACATGAAAATACATGTACGGCTTGCGCCGTGACCCTGCCAGTGCAGCCGAACCTTTTGGGTGAGTCTGCATCGGTTCTGATGAAGAGCCACTAGTTTGGGCCCAATAACACTGAAATTGATAGAAACACATGAAAATGCATGTACGGCGTGCGTCGTGACCCTGCGCAGCCGAGCCTTTTGGGTGAGTCTGCATCGGTTCTGATGAAAAGCCACTAGTTTGGGCCCAATGACACTGAAATTGATAGAAACACATGAAAATGCATGTACGGCGTGCGCCGTGACCCTGCGCAGCCGAGCCTTTTGGGTGAGTCTGCATCGGTTCTGATGAAAAGCCACTAGTTTGGGCCCAATGACACTGAAATTGAGAGAAACACATGAAAATGCATGTACGGCGTGCGCCGTGACCCTGCCAGCGCGGCCGAGCCTTTGGGGTGAGTCTGCATCGGTTCTGATGAAAAGCCACTAGTTTGGGCCCAATAACACTGAAATTGACAGAAACACATGAAAATGCATGTACGGCGTGCGCCGTGACCCTGCCAGCGCAGCCGAGCCTTTTGGGTGAGTCTGCATCGGTTCTGATGAGAAGCCACTAGTTTGGGCCCAATAACACTGAAATTGACAGAAACACATGAAAATGCATGTACGGCATGCGCCGTGATCCTGCGCAGCCGAGCCACTAGTTTGGGATGAAAAGCCACTAGTTTGGGACAATAACACTGAAATTGATAGAAACACATGAAAATGCATGTACGGCTTGCGCCGTGACCCTGCCAGTACAGCCGAGCCTTTGGGGTGAGTCTGCATCGGTTCTGATGAAAAGCCACTAGTTTGGGCCCAATAACACTGAAATTGATAGAAACACATGAAAATGCATGTACGGCGTGCGCCGTGACCCTGCGCAGCCGAGCGTTTTGGGTGAGTCTGCGTCGGTTCTGATGAAAAGCCACTAGTTTGGGCCCAATGACACTGAAATTGATAGAAACACATGAAAATGCATGTACGGCGTGCGCCGTGACCCTGCCAGCGCAGCCGAACCTTTGGGGTGAGTCTGCATCGGTTCTGATGAAAAGCCACTAGTTTGGGCCCAATAACACTGAAATTGACAGAAACACATGAAAATACATGTACGGCGTGCGCCGTGACCCTGCCAGCGCAGCCGAGCCTTTTGGGTGAGTCTGCATCGGTTCTGATGAAAAGCCACTAGTTTGGGCCCAAAAACACTGAAATTGACAGAAACACATGAAAATGCATGTACGGCGTGCGTCGTGACCCTGCCAGCGCAGCCGAGCCTTTTGGGTGAGTCTGCATCGGTTCTGATGAAAAGCCACTAGTTTGGGCCCAAAAACACTGAAATTGACAGAAACACATGAAAATGCATGTACGGCGTGCGTCGTGACCCTGCCAGCGCAGCCGAGCCTTTGGGGTGAGTCTGCATCGGTTCTGATGAAAAGCCA
Source organism: Thunnus albacares (assembly GCF_914725855.1). Taxonomy (NCBI): domain Eukaryota; kingdom Metazoa; phylum Chordata; class Actinopteri; order Scombriformes; family Scombridae; genus Thunnus; species Thunnus albacares. The sequence continues at coordinate 26,972 of NW_025335233.1, forward strand.
CTAGTTTGGGCCCAATAACACTGAAATTGACAGAAACACATGAAAATACATGTACGGCGTGCGCCGTGACCCTGCCAGCGCAGCCGAGCCTTTTGGGTGAGTCTGCATCGGTTCTGATGAAAAGCCACTAGTTTGGGCCCAAAAACACTGAAAATGACAGAAACACATGAAAATGCATGTACGGCGTGCGTCGTGACCCTGCCAGCGCAGCCGAGCCTTTTGGGTGAGTCTGCATCGGTTCTGATGAAAAGCCACTAGTTTGGGCCCAATAACACTGAAATTGATAGAAACACATGAAAATGCATGTACGGCTTGCGCCGTGACACTGCCAGTGCAGCCGAGCCTTTGGGGTGAGTCTGCATCGGTTCTGATGAAAAGCCACTAGTTTGGGCCCAATAACACTGAAATTGACAGAAACACATGAAAATGCATGTACGGCGTGCGCCGTGACCCTGCCAGCGCAGCCGAGCCTTTGGGGTGAGTCTGCATCGGTTCTGATGAAAAGCCACTAGTTTGGGCCCAATAACACTGAAATTGACAGAAACACATGAAAATACATGTACGGCGTGCGCCGTGACCCTGCGCAGCCGAGCCTTTTGGGTGAGTCTGCATCGGTTCTGATGAAAAGCCACTAGTTTGGGCCCAATAACACTGAAATTGACAGAAACACATGAAAATGCATGTACGGCGTGCGCCGTGACCCTGCGCAGCCGAGCCTTTGGGGTGAGTCTGCATCGGTTCTGATGAAAAGCCACTAGTTTGGGCCCAATAACACTGAAATTGAGAGAAACACATGAAAATGCATGTACGGCGTGCGCCGTGACCCTGCCAGCGCAGCCGAGCCTTTTGGGTGAGTCTGCATCGGTTCTGATGAAAAGCCACTAGTTTGGGCCCAATAACACTGAAATTGACAGAAACACATGAAAATACATGTACGGCGTGCGCCGTGACCCTGCCAGCGCAGCCGAGCCTTTTGGGTGAGTCTGCATTGGTTCTGATGAAAAGCCACTAGTTTGGGCCCAATAACACTGAAATTGATAGAAACACATGAAAATACATGTACGGCTTGCGCCGTGACCCTGCCAGTGCAGCCGAGCCTTTTGGGTGAGTCTGCATCGGTTCTGATGAAGAGCCACTAGTTTGGGCCCAATAACACTGAAATTGATAGAAACACATGAAAATGCATGTACGGCGTGCGCCGTGACCCTGCGCAGCCGAGCCTTTTGGGTGAGTCTGCATCGGTTCTGATGAAAAGCCACTAGTTTGGGCCCAATGACACTGAAATTGATAGAAACACATGAAAATGCATGTACGGCGTGCGCCGTGACCCTGCGCAGCCGAGCCTTTTGGGTGAGTCTGCATCGGTTCTGATGAAAAGCCACTAGTTTGGGCCCAATAACACTGAAATTGAGAGAAACACATGAAAATGCATGTACGGCGTGCGCCGTGATCCTGCGCCGTGATCCTGCGCAGCCGAGCCTTTGGGGTGAGTCTGCATCGGTTCTGATGAAAAGCCACTAGTTTGGGCCCAATGACACTGAAATTGATAGAAACACATGAAAATGCATGTACGGCGTGCGCCGTGACCCTGCGCAGCCGAGCCTTTTGGGTGAGTCTGCATCGGTTCTGATGAAAAGCCACTAGTTTGGGCCCAATAACACTGAAATTGACAGAAACACATGAAAATGCATGTACGGCGTGCGCCGTGACCCTGCCAGCGCAGCCGAGCCTTTGGGGTGAGTCTGCATCGGTTCTGATGAAAAGCCACTAGTTTGGGCCCAATAACACTGAAATTGAGAGAAACACATGAAAATGCATGTACGGCGTGCGCCGTGACCCTGCCAGCGCAGCCGAGCCTTTTGGGTGAGTCTGCATCGGTTCTGATGAAAAGCCACTAGTTTGGGCCCAATAACACTGAAATTGACAGAAACACATGAAAATACATGTACGGCGTGCGCCGTGACCCTGCCAGTGCAGCCGAGCCTTTTGGGTGAGTCTGCATCGGTTCTGATGAAAAGCCACTAGTTTGGGCCCAATAACACTGAAATTGATAGAAACACATGAAAATACATGTACGGCTTGCGCCGTGACCCTGCCAGTGCAGCCGAGCCTTTTGGGTGAGTCTGCATCGGTTCTGATGAAGAGCCACTAGTTTGGGCCCAATAACACTGAAATTGATAGAAACACATGAAAATGCATGTACGGCGTGCGCCGTGACCCTGCGCAGCCGAGCCTTTTGGGTGAGTCTGCATCGGTTCTGATGAAAAGCCACTAGTTTGGGCCCAATGACACTGAAATTGATAGAAACACATGAAAATGCATGTACGGCGTGCGCCGTGACCCTGCGCAGCCGAGCCTTTTGGGTGAGTCTGCATCGGTTCTGATGAAAAGCCACTAGTTTGGGCCCAATAACACTGAAATTGAGAGAAACACATGAAAATGCATGTACGGCGTGCGCCGTGATCCTGCGCCGTGATCCTGCGCAGCCGAGCCTTTTGGGTGAGTCTGCATCGGTTCTGATGAAAAGCCACTAGTTTGGGCCCAATGACACTGAAATTGATAGAAACACATGAAAATGCATGTACGGCGTGCGCCGTGACCCTGCGCAGCCGAGCCTTTTGGGTGAGTCTGCATCGGTTCTGATGAAAAGCCACTAGTTTGGGCCCAATAACACTGAAATTGACAGAAACACATGAAAATGCATGTACGGCGTGCGCCGTGACCCTGCCAGCGCAGCCGAGCCTTTGGGGTGAGTCTGCATCGGTTCTGATGAAAAGCCACTAGTTTGGGCCCAATAACACTGAAATTGAGAGAAACACATGAAAATGCATGTACGGCGTGCGCCGTGACCCTGCCAGCGCAGCCGAGCCTTTTGGGTGAGTCTGCATCGGTTCTGATGAAAAGCCACTTGTTTGGGCCCAATAACACTGAAATTGACAGAAACACATGAAAATACATGTACGGCGTGCGCTGTGACCCTGCCAGCGCAGCCGAGCCTTTTGGGTGAGTCTGCATCGGTTCTGATGAAAAGCCACTAGTTTGGGCCCAATAACACTGAAATTGATAGAAACACATGAAAATACATGTACGGCTTGCGCCGTGACCCTGCCAGTGCAGCCGAGCCTTTTGTGTGAGTCTGCATCGGTTCTGATGAAGAGCCACTAGTTTGGGCCCAATAACACTGAAATTGATAGAAACACATGAAAATGCATGTACGGCGTGCGCTGTGACCCTGCGCAGCCGAGCCTTTTGGGTGAGTCTGCATCGGTTCTGATGAAAAGCCACTAGTTTGGGCCCAATGACACTGAAATTGATAGAAACACATGAAAATGCATGTACGGCGTGCGCCGTGACCCTGCGCAGCCGAGCCTTTTGGGTGAGTCTGCATCGGTTCTGATGAAAAGCCACTAGTTTGGGCCCAATAACACTGAAATTGAGAGAAACACATGAAAATGCATGTACGGCGTGCGCCGTGATCCTGCGCCGTGATCCTGCGCAGCCGAGCCTTTTGGGTGAGTCTGCATCGGTTCTGATGAAAAGCCACTAGTTTGGGCCCAATGACACTGAAATTGATAGAAACACATGAAAATGCATGTACGGCGTGCGCCGTGACCCTGCGCAGCCGAGCCTTTTGGGTGAGTCTGCATCGGTTCTGATGAAAAGCCACTAGTTTGGGCCCAATAACACTGAAATTGACAGAAACACATGAAAATGCATGTACGGCGTGCGCCGTGACCCTGCCAGCGCAGCCGAGCCTTTTGGGTGAGTCTGCATCGGTTCTGATGAAAAGCCACTAGTTTGGGCCCAATAACACTGAAATTGACAGAAACACATGAAAATGCATGTACGGCATGCGCCGTGACCCTGCCAGCGCAGCCGAGCCTTTTGGGTGAGTCTGCATCGGTTCTGATGAAAAGCCACTAGTTTGGGCCCAATAACACTGAAATTGACAGAAACACATGAAAATGCATGTACGGCGTGCGCCGTGACCCTGCCAGCGCAGCCGAGCCTTTGGGGTGAGTCTGCATCGGTTCTGATGAAAAGCCACTAGTTTGGGCCCAATAACACTGAAATTGACAGAAACACATGAAAATACATGTACGGCGTGCGCCGTGACCCTGCCAGCGCAGCCGAGCCTTTTGGGTGAGTCTGCATCGGTTCTGATGAAAAGCCACTAGTTTGGGCCCAAAAACACTGAAATTGACAGAAACACATGAAAATGCATGTACGGCGTGCGTCGTGACCCTGCGCAGCCGAGCCTCTTGGGTGAGTCTGCATCGGTTCTGATGAAAAGCCACTAGTTTGGGCCCAATAACACTGAAATTGACAGAAACACATGAAAATGCATGTACGGCGTGCGCCGTGATCCTGCGCCGTGATCCTGCGCCGTGATCCTGCGCCGTGATCCTGCGCAGCCGAGCCTTTGGAGTGAGTCTGCATCGGTTCTGATGAAAAGCCACTAGTTTGGGCCCAATGACGCTGAAATTGATAGAAACACATGAAAATGCATGTACGGCGTGCGCCGTGACCCTGCGCAGCCGAGCCTTTTGGGTCAGTCTGCATCGGTTCTGATGAAAAGCCACTAGTTTGGGCCCAATAACACTGAAATTGACAGAAACACATGAAAATGCATGTACGGCGTGCGCCGTGACCCTGCCAGCGCAGCCGAGCCTTTTGGGTGAGTCTGCATCGGTTCTGATGAAAAGCCACTAGTTTGGGCCCAATGACACTGAAATTGATAGAAACACATGAAAATACATGTACGGCGTGCGTCGTGACCCTGCGCAGCCGAGCCTTTGGGGTGAGTCTGCATCGGTTCTGATGAAAAGCCACTAGTTTGGGCCCAATAACACTGAAATTGACAGAAACACATGAAAATGCATGTACGGCGTGCGCCGTGACCCTGCCAGCGCAGCCGAGCCTTTGGGGTGAGTCTGCATCGGTTCTGATGAAAAGCCACTAGTTTGGGCCCAATAACACTGAAATTGACAGAAACACATGAAAATACATGTACGGCGTGCGTCGTGACCCTGCCAGCGCAGCCGAGCCTTTTGGGTGAGTCTGCATCGGTTCTGATGAAAAGCCACTAGTTTGGGCCCAAAAACACTGAAATTGACAGAAACACATGAAAATGCATGTACGGCATGCGCCGTGATCCTGCGCAGCCGAGCCTTTGGGGTGAGTCTGCATCGGTTCTGATGAAAAGCCACTAGTTTGGGCCCAATAACACTGAAATTGATAGAAACACATGAAAATGCATGTACGGCGTGCGCCGTGACCCTGCGCAGCCGAGCCTTTGGGGTGAGTCTGCATCGGTTCTGATGAAAAGCCACTAGTTTGGGCCCAATAACACTGAAATTGACAGAAACACATGAAAATGCATGTACGGCGTGCGCCGTGACCCTGCCAGCGCAGCCGAGCCTTTGGGGTGAGTCTGCATCGGTTCTGATGAAAAGCCACTAGTTTGGGCCCAATAACACTGAAATTGACAGAAACACATGAAAATGCATGTACGGCGTGCGCCGTGACCCTACCAGCGCAGCCGAGCCTTTTGGGTGAGTCTGCATCGGTTCTGATGAAAAGCCACTAGTTTGGGCCCAATAACACTGAAATTGACAGAAACACATGAAAATACATGTACGGCGTGCGCCGTGACCCTGCGCAGCCGAGCCTTTTGGGTGAGTCTGCATCGGTTCTGATGAAAAGCCACTAATTTGGGCCCAATAACACTGAAATTGACAGAAACACATGAAAATGCATGTACGGCGTGCGCCGTGACCCTGCCAGCGCAGCCGAGCCTTTTGGGTGAGTCTGCATCGGTTCTGATGAAAAGCCACTAGTTTGGGCCCAATAACACTGAAATTGACAGAAACACATGTAAATGCATGTACGGCGTGCGCCGTGACCCTGCCAGCGCAGCCGAGCCTTTTGGGTGAGTCTGCATCGGTTCTGATGAAAAGCCACTAGTTTGGGCCCAATAACACTGAAATTGACAGAAACACATGAAAATACATGTACGGCGTGCGCCGTGACCCTGCGCAGCCGAGCCTTTTGGGTGAGTCTGCATCGGTTCTGATGAAAAGCCACTAGTTTGGGCCCAATAACACTGAAATTGACAGAAACACATGAAAATGCATGTACGGCGTGCGCCGTGACCCTGCCAGCGCAGCCGAGCCTTTTGGGTGAGTCTGCATCGGTTCTGATGAAAAGCCACTAGTTTGGGCCCAATGACACTGAAATTGATAGAAACACATGAAAATGCATGTACGGCGTGCGCCGTGACCCTGCGCAGCCGAGCCTTTTGGGTGAGTCTGCATCGGTTCTGATGAAAAGCCACTAGTTTGGGCCCAATAACACTGAAATTGAGAGAAACACATGAAAATGCATGTACGGCGTGCGCCGTGATCCTGCGCCGTGATCCTGCGCAGCCGAGCCTTTGGGGTGAGTCTGCATCGGTTCTGATGAAAAGCCACTAGTTTGGGCCCAATGACACTGAAATTGATAGAAACACATGAAAATGCATGTACGGCGTGCGCCGTGACCCTGCGCAGCCGAGCCTTTTGGGTGAGTCTGCATCGGTTCTGATGAAAAGCCACTAGTTTGGGCCCAATAACACTGAAATTGACAGAAACACATGAAAATGCATGTACGGCGTGCGCCGTGACCCTGCCAGCGCAGCCGAGCCTTTTGGGTGAGTCTGCATCGGTTCTGATGAAAAGCCACTAGTTTGGGCCCAATAACACTGAAATTGACAGAAACACATGAAAATGCATGTACGGCATGCGCCGTGACCCTGCCAGCGCAGCCGAGCCTTTTGGGTGAGTCTGCATCGGTTCTGATGAAAAGCCACTAGTTTGGGCCCAATAACACTGAAATTGACAGAAACACATGAAAATGCATGTACGGCGTGCGCCGTGACCCTGCCAGCGCAGCCGAGCCTTTGGGGTGAGTCTGCATCGGTTCTGATGAAAAGCCACTAGTTTGGGCCCAATAACACTGAAATTGACAGAAACACATGAAAATACATGTACGGCGTGCGTCGTGACCCTGCCAGCGCAGCCGAGCCTTTTGGGTGAGTCTGCATCGGTTCTGATGAAAAGCCACTAGTTTGGGCCCAAAAACACTGAAATTGACAGAAACACATGAAAATGCATGTACGGCGTGCGTCGTGACCCTGCGCAGCCGAGCCTCTTGGGTGAGTCTGCATCGGTTCTGATGAAAAGCCACTAGTTTGGGCCCAAAAACACTGAAATTGATAGAAACACATGAAAATGCATGTACGGCGTGCGCCGTGACCCTGCGCAGCCGAGCCTTTTGGGTGAGTCTGCATCGGTTCTGATGAAAAGCCACTAGTTTGGGCCCAATAACACTGAAATTGACAGAAACACATGAAAATGCATGTACGGCGTGCGCCGTGATCCTGCGCCGTGATCCTGCGCCGTGATCCTGCGCAGCCGAGCCTTTGGAGTGAGTCTGCATCGGTTCTGAAGAAAAGCCACTAGTTTGGGCCCAATGACGCTGAAATTGATAGAAACACATGAAAATGCATGTACGGCGTGCGCCGTGACCCTGCGCAGCCGAGCCTTTTGGGTCAGTCTGCATCGGTTCTGATGAAAAGCCACTAGTTTGGGCCCAATAACACTGAAATTGACAGAAACACATGAAAATGCATGTACGGCGTGCGCCGTGACCCTGCCAGCGCAGCCGAGCCTTTTGGGTGAGTCTGCATCGGTTCTGATGAAAAGCCACTAGTTTGGGCCCAATAACACTGAAATTGACAGAAACACATGAAAATGCATGTACGGCGTGCGCCGTGACCCTACCAGCGCAGCCGAGCCTTTTGGGTGAGTCTGCATCGGTTCTGATGAAAAGCCACTAGTTTGGGCCCAATAACACTGAAATTGACAGAAACACATGAAAATGCATGTACGGCGTGCGCCGTGACCCTGCCAGCGCAGCCGAGCCTTTTGGGTGAGTCTGCATCGGTTCTGATGAAAAGCCACTAGTTTGGGCCCAATAACACTGAAATTGACAGAAACACATGAAAATGCATGTACGGCGTGCGTCGTGACCCTGCCAGCGCAGCCGAGCCTTTTGGGTGAGTCTGCATCGGTTCTGATGAAAAGCCACTAGTTTGGGCCCAATAACACTGAAATTGATAGAAACACATGAAAATGCATGTACCGCGTGCGCCGTGACCCTGCCAGCGCAGCCGAGCCTTTGGGGTGAGTCTGCATCGGTTCTGATGAAAAGCCACTAGTTTGGGCCCAATAACACTGAAATTGATAGAAACACATGAAAATGCATGTACGGCGTGCGCCGTGACCCTGCCAGCGCAGCCGAGCCTTTGGGGTGAGTCTGCATTGGTTCTGATGAAAAGCCACTAGTTTGGGCCCAATAACACTGAAATTGATAGAAACACATGAAAATGCATGTACGGCGTGCGCCGTGACCCTGCGCAGCCGAGCCTTTTGGGTGAGTCTGCATCGGTTCTGATGAAAAGCCACTAGTTTGGGCCCAATAACACTGAAATTGACAGAAACACATGAAAATGCATGTACGGCGTGCGCCGTGACCCTGCCAGCGCAGCCGAGCCTTTTGGGTGAGTCTGCATCGGTTCTGATGAAAAGCCACTAGTTTGGGCCCAATAACACTGAAATTGACAGAAACACATGAAAATGCATGTACGGCATGCGCCGTGACCCTGCCAGCGCAGCCGAGCCTTTTGGGTGAGTCTGCATCGGTTCTGATGAAAAGCCACTAGTTTGGGCCCAATAACACTGAAATTGACAGAAACACATGAAAATGCATGTACGGCGTGCGCCGTGACCCTGCCAGCGCAGCCGAGCCTTTGGGGTGAGTCTGCATCGGTTCTGATGAAAAGCCACTAGTTTGGGCCCAATAACACTGAAATTGACAGAAACACATGAAAATACATGTACGGCGTGCGCCGTGACCCTGCCAGCGCAGCCGAGCCTTTTGGGTGAGTCTGCATCGGTTCTGATGAAAAGCCACTAGTTTGGGCCCAAAAACACTGAAATTGACAGAAACACATGAAAATGCATGTACGGCGTGCGTCGTGACCCTGCGCAGCCGAGCCTCTTGGGTGAGTCTGCATCGGTTCTGATGAAAAGCCACTAGTTTGGGCCCAATAACACTGAAATTGACAGAAACACATGAAAATGCATGTACGGCGTGCGCCGTGATCCTGCGCCGTGATCCTGCGCCGTGATCCTGCGCAGCCGAGCCTTTGGAGTGAGTCTGCATCGGTTCTGATGAAAAGCCACTAGTTTGGGCCCAATGACGCTGAAATTGATAGAAACACATGAAAATGCATGTACGGCTTGCCCCGTGACCCTGCGCAGCCGAGCCTTTTGGGTCAGTCTGCATCGGTTCTGATGAAAAGCCACTAGTTTGGGCCCAATAACACTGAAATTGACAGAAACACATGAAAATACATGTACGGCGTGCGCCGTGACCCTGCGCAGCCGAGCCTTTTGGGTGAGTCTGCATCGGTTCTGATGAAAAGCCACTAGTTTGGGCCCAATAACACTGAAATTGACAGAAACACATGAAAATGCATGTACGGCGTGCGCCGTGACCCTGCCAGCGCAGCCGAGCCTTTTGGGTGAGTCTGCATCGGTTCTGATGAAAAGCCACTAGTTTGGGCCCAATGACACTGAAATTGATAGAAACACATGAAAATGCATGTACGGCGTGCGCCGTGACCCTGCGCAGCCGAGCCTTTTGGGTGAGTCTGCATCGGTTCTGATGAAAAGCCACTAGTTTGGGCCCAATAACACTGAAATTGAGAGAAACACATGAAAATGCATGTACGGCGTGCGCCGTGATCCTGCGCCGTGATCCTGCGCAGCCGAGCCTTTGGGGTGAGTCTGCATCGGTTCTGATGAAAAGCCACTAGTTTGGGCCCAATGACACTGAAATTGATAGAAACACATGAAAATGCATGTACGGCGTGCGCCGTGACCCTGCGCAGCCGAGCCTTTTGGGTGAGTCTGCATCGGTTCTGATGAAAAGCCACTAGTTTGGGCCCAATAACACTGAAATTGACAGAAACACATGAAAATGCATGTACGGCGTGCGCCGTGACCCTGCCAGCGCAGCCGAGCCTTTTGGGTGAGTCTGCATCGGTTCTGATGAAAAGCCACTAGTTTGGGCCCAATAACACTGAAATTGACAGAAACACATGAAAATGCATGTACGGCATGCGCCGTGACCCTGCCAGCGCAGCCGAGCCTTTTGGGTGAGTCTGCATCGGTTCTGATGAAAAGCCACTAGTTTGGGCCCAATAACGCTGAAATTGACAGAAACACATGAAAATGCATGTACGGCGTGCGCCGTGACCCTGCCAGCGCAACCGAGCCTTTGGGGTGAGTCTGCATCGGTTCTGATGAAAAGCCACTAGTTTGGGCCCAATAACACTGAAATTGACAGAAACACATGAAAATACATGTACGGCGTGCGCCGTGACCCTGCCAGCGCAGCCGAGCCTTTTGGGTGAGTCTGCATCGGTTCTGATGAAAAGCCACTAGTTTGGGCCCAAAAACACTGAAATTGACAGAAACACATGAAAATGCATGTACGGCGTGCGTCGTGACCCTGCGCAGCCGAGCCTCTTGGGTGAGTCTGCATCGGTTCTGATGAAAAGCCACTAGTTTGGGCCCAAAAACACTGAAATTGATAGAAACACATGAAAATGCATGTACGGCGTGCGCCGTGACCCTGCGCAGCCGAGCCTTTTGGGTGAGTCTGCATCGGTTCTGATGAAAAGCCACTAGTTTGGGCCCAATAACACTGAAATTGACAGAAACACATGAAAATGCATGTACGGCGTGCGCCGTGATCCTGCGCCGTGATCCTGCGCCGTGATCCTGCGCAGCCGAGCCTTTGGAGTGAGTCTGCATCGGTTCTGAAGAAAAGCCACTAGTTTGGGCCCAATGACGCTGAAATTGATAGAAACACATGAAAATGCATGTACGGCGTGCGCCGTGACCCTGCGCAGCCGAGCCTTTTGGGTCAGTCTGCATCGGTTCTGATGAAAAGCCACTAGTTTGGGCCCAATAACACTGAAATTGACAGAAACACATGAAAATGCATGTACGGCGTGCGCCGTGACCCTGCCAGCGCAGCCGAGCCTTTTGGGTGAGTCTGCATCGGTTCTGATGAAAAGCCACTAGTTTGGGCCCAATAACACTGAAATTGACAGAAACACATGAAAATGCATGTACGGCGTGCGCCGTGACCCTACCAGCGCAGCCGAGCCTTTTGGGTGAGTCTGCATCGGTTCTGATGAAAAGCCACTAGTTTGGGCCCAATAACACTGAAATTGACAGAAACACATGAAAATGCATGTACGGCGTGCGCCGTGACCCTGCCAGCGCAGCCGAGCCTTTTGGGTGAGTCTGCATCGGTTCTGATGAAAAGCCACTAGTTTGGGCCCAAAAACACTGAAATTGACAGAAACACATGAAAATGCATGTACGGCGTGCGTCGTGACCCTGCCAGCGCAGCCGAGCCTTTTGGGTGAGTCTGCATCGGTTCTGATGAAAAGCCACTAGTTTGGGCCCAATAACACTGAAATTGATAGAAACACATGAAAATGCATGTACAGCGTGCGCCGTGACCCTGCCAGCGCAGCCGAGCCTTTGGGGTGAGTCTGCATCGGTTCTGATGAAAAGCCACTAGTTTGGGCCCAATAACACTGAAATTGATAGAAACACATGAAAATGCATGTACGGCGTGCGCCGTGACCCTGCCAGCGCAGCCGAGCCTTTGGGGTGAGTCTGCATTGGTTCTGATGAAAAGCCACTAGTTTGGGCCCAATAACACTGAAATTGATAGAAACACATGAAAATGCATGTACGGCGTGCGCCGTGACCCTGCGCAGCCGAGCCTTTTGGGTGAGTCTGCATCGGTTCTGATGAAAAGCCACTAGTTTGGGCCCAATGACACTGAAATTGATAGAAACACATGAAAATACATGTACGGCGTGCGTCGTGACCCTGCGCAGCCGAGCCTTTGGGGTGAGTCTGCATCGGTTCTGATGAAAAGCCACTAGTTTGGGCCCAATAACACTGAAATTGACAGAAACACATGAAAATGCATGTACGGCGTGCGCCGTGACCCTGCCAGCGCAGCCGAGCCTTTGGGGTGAGTCTGCATCGGTTCTGATGAAAAGCCACTAGTTTGGGCCCAATAACACTGAAATTGACAGAAACACATGAAAATACATGTACGGCGTGCGTCGTGACCCTGCCAGCGCAGCCGAGCCTTTTGGGTGAGTCTGCATCGGTTCTGATGAAAAGCCACTAGTTTGGGCCCAAAAACACTGAAATTGACAGAAACACATGAAAATGCATGTACGGCATGCGCCGTGATCCTGCGCAGCCGAGCCTTTGGGGTGAGTCTGCATCGGTTCTGATGAAAAGCCACTAGTTTGGGCCCAATAACACTGAAATTGATAGAAACACATGAAAATGCATGTACGGCGTGCGCCGTGACCCTGCGCAGCCGAGCCTTTGGGGTGAGTCTGCATCGGTTCTGATGAAAAGCCACTAGTTTGGGCCCAATAACACTGAAATTGACAGAAACACATGAAAATGCATGTACGGCGTGCGCCGTGACCCTGCCAGCGCAGCCGAGCCTTTGGGGTGAGTCTGCATCGGTTCTGATGAAAAGCCACTAGTTTGGGCCCAATAACACTGAAATTGACAGAAACACATGAAAATGCATGTACGGCGTGCGCCGTGACCCTACCAGCGCAGCCGAGCCTTTTGGGTGAGTCTGCATCGGTTCTGATGAAAAGCCACTAGTTTGGGCCCAATAACACTGAAATTGACAGAAACACATGAAAATACATGTACGGCGTGCGCCGTGACCCTGCGCAGCCGAGCCTTTTGGGTGAGTCTGCATCGGTTCTGATGAAAAGCCACTAATTTGGGCCCAATAACACTGAAATTGACAGAAACACATGAAAATGCATGTACGGCGTGCGCCGTGACCCTGCCAGCGCAGCCGAGCCTTTTGGGTGAGTCTGCATCGGTTCTGATGAAAAGCCACTAGTTTGGGCCCAATAACACTGAAATTGACAGAAACACATGTAAATGCATGTACGGCGTGCGCCGTGACCCTGCCAGCGCAGCCGAGCCTTTTGGGTGAGTCTGCATCGGTTCTGATGAAAAGCCACTAGTTTGGCCCAATAACACTGAAATTGACAGAAACACATGAAAATACATGTACGGCGTGTGCCGTGACCCTGCGCAGCCGAGCCTTTTGGGTGAGTCTGCATCGGTTCTGATGAAAAGCCACTAGTTTGGGCCCAATAACACTGAAATTGACAGAAACACATGAAAAATGCATGTACTGCGTGCGCCGTGACCCTGCCAGCGCAGCCGAGCCTTTTGGGTGAGTCTGCATCGGTTCTGATGAAAAGCCACTAGTTTGGGCCCAAAAACACTGAAATTGACAGAAACACATGAAAATACATGTACGGCGTGCGCTTTGACCCTGCCAGCGCAGCCGAGCCTTTTGGGTGAGTCTGCGTCGGTTCTGATGAAAAGCCACTAGTTTGGGCCCAAAAACACTGAAATTGACAGAAACACATGAAAATGCATATACGGCGTGCGCCGTGACCCTGCCAGCGCAGCCGAGCCTTTTGGGTGAGTCTGCATAGGTTCTGATGAAAAGCCACTAGTTTGGGCCCAATAACACTGAAATTGACAGAAACACATGAAAATGCATGTACGGCGTGCGCCGTGACCCTGCCAGCGCAGCCGAGCCTTTTGGGTGAGTCTGCATCGGTTCTGATGAAAAGCCACTAGTTTGGGCCCAATAACACTGAAATTGAGAGAAACACATGTAAATGCATGTACGGCGTGCGCCGTGACCCTGCCAGCGCAGCCGAGCCTTTTGGGTGAGTCTGCATCGGTTCTGATGAAAAGCCACTAGTTTGGGCCCAATAACACTGAAATTGACAGAAACACATGAAAATACATGTACGGCGTGCGCCGTGACCCTGCCAGCGCAGCCGAGCCTTTTGGGTGAGTCTGCATCGGTTCTGATGAAAAGCCACTAGTTTGGCCCAATAACACTGAAATTGACAGAAACACATGAAAATGCATGTACGGCGTGCGCCGTGACCCTGCGCAGCCGAGCCTTTTGGGTGAGTCTGCATCGGTTCTGATGAAAAGCCACTAGTTTGGGCCCAAAAACACTGAAATTGACAGAAACACATGAAAATGCATGTACGGCGTGCGCCGTGACCCTGCCAGCGCAGCCGAGCCTTTTGGGTGAGTCTGCATCGGTTCTGATGAAAAGCCAATAGTTTGGGCCCAATAACACTGAAATTGACAGAAACACATGAAAATGCATGTACGGCGTGCGCCGTGACCCTGCCAGCGCAGCCGAGCCTTTTGGGTGAGTCTGCATCGGTTCTGATGAAAAGCCACTAGTTTGGGCCCAATAACACTGAAATTGACAGAAACACATGAAAATGCATGTACGGCGTGCGCCGTGACCCTGCGCAGCCGAGCCTTTGGGGTGAGTCTGCATCGGTTCTGATGAAAAGCCACTAGTTTGGGCCCAATAACACTGAAATTGAGAGAAACACATGTTAATGCATGTACGGCGTGCGCCGTGACCCTGCCAGCGCAGCCGAGCCTTTTGGGTGAGTCTGCATCGGTTCTGATGAAAAGCCACTAGTTTGGGCCCAATAACACTGAAATTGATAGAAACACATGAAAAATGCATGTACGGCGTGCGCCGTGACCCTGCGCAGCCGAGCCTTTGGGGTGAGTCTGCATCGGTTCTGATGAAAAGCCACTAGTTTGGGCCCAATAACACTGAAATTGAGAGAAACACATGAAAATGCATGTACGGCGTGCGCCGTGACCCTGCCAGCGCAGCCGAGCCTTTTGGGTGAGTCTGCATCGGTTCTGATGAAAAGCCACTAGTTTGGTCCCAATAACACTGAAATTGACAGAAACACATGAAAATGCATGTACGGCGTGCGCCGTGACCCTGCCAGCGCAGCCGAGCCTTTTGGGTGAGTCTGCATCGGTTCTGATGAAAAGCCACTAGTTTGGGCCCAATAACACTGAAATTGACAGAAACACATGAAAATGCATGTACGGCGTGCGCCGTGACCCTGCGCAGCCGAGCCTTTGGGGTGAGTCTGCATCGGTTCTGATGAAAAGCCACTAGTTTGGGCCCAATAACACTGAAATTGAGAGAAACACATGTAAATGTATGTACGGCGTGCGCGGTGACCCTGCCAGCGCAGCCGAGCCTTTTGGGTGAGTCTGCATCGGTTCTGATGAAAAGCCACTAGTTTGGGCCCAATAACACTGAAATTGAGAGAAACACATGTAAATACATGTACGGCGTGCGCCGTGACCCTGCCAGCGCAGCCGAGCCTTTTGGGTGAGTCTGCATCGGTTCTGATGAAAAGCCACTAGTTTGGGCCCAATAACACTGAAATTGACAGAAACACATGAAAATACATGTACGGCGTGCGCCGTGACCCTGCGCAGCCGAGCCTGTTGGGTGAGTCTGCATCGGTTCTGATGAAAAGCCACTAGTTTGGGCCCAATAACACTGAAATTGACAGAAACACATGAAAATGCATGTACGGCGTGCGCCGTGACCCTGCCAGCGCAGCCGAGCCTTTTGGGTGAGTCTGCATCGGTTCTGATGAAAAGCCACTAGTTTGGGCCCAAAAACACTGAAATTGACAGAAACACATGAAAATACATTTACGGCGTGCGCTTTGACCCTGCCAGCGCAGCCGAGCCTTTTGGGTGAGTCTGCATCGGTTCTGATGAAAAGCCACTAGTTTGGGCCCAATAACACTGAAATTGACAGAAACACATGAAAATACATGTACGGCGTGTGCCGTGACCCTGCGCAGCCGAGCCTTTTGGGTGAGTCTGCATCGGTTCTGATGAAAAGCCACTAGTTTGGGCCCAATAACACTGAAATTGACAGAAACACATGAAAATGCATGTACTGCGTGCGCCGTGACCCTGCCAGCGCAGCCGAGCCTTTTGGGTGAGTCTGCATCGGTTCTGATGAAAAGCCACTAGTTTGGGCCCAAAAACACTGAAATTGACAGAAACACATGAAAATACATGTACGGCGTGCGCTTTGACCCTGCCAGCGCAGCCGAGCCTTTTGGGTGAGTCTGCGTCGGTTCTGATGAAAAGCCACTAGTTTGGGCCCAAAAACACTGAAATTGACAGAAACACATGAAAATGCATATACGGCGTGCGCCGTGACCCTGCCAGCGCAGCCGAGCCTTTTGGGTGAATCTGCATCGGTTCTGATGAAAAGCCACTAGTTTGGGCCCAATAACACTGAAATTGACAGAAACACATGAAAATACATGTACGGCGTGCGCCGTGACCCTGCCAGCGCAGCCGAGCCTTTTGGGTGAGTCTGCATCGGTTCTGATGAAAAGCCACTAGTTTGGGCCCAAAAACACTGAAATTGACAGAAACACATGAAAATGCATGTACGGCGTGCGACGTGACCCTGCCAGCGCAGCCGAGCCTTTTGGGTGAGTCTGCATCGGTTCTGATGAAAAGCCACTAGTTTGGGCCCAAAAACACTGAAATTGATAGAAACACATGAAAATGCATGTACGGCGTGCGCCGTGACCCTGCCAGCGCAGCCGAGCCTTTGGGGTGAGTCTGCATCGGTTCTGATGAAAAGCCACTAGTTTGGGCCCAATAACACTGAAATTGACAGAAACACATGAAAATACATGTACGGCGTGCGTCGTGACCCTGCCAGCGCAGCCGAGCCTTTTGGGTGAGTCTGCATCGGTTCTGATGAAAAGCCACTAGTTTGGGCCCAAAAACACTGAAATTGACAGAAACACATGAAAATGCATGTACGGCATGCGCCGTGATCCTGCGCAGCCGAGCCTTTGGGGTGAGTCTGCATCGGTTCTGATGAAAAGCCACTAGTTTGGGCCCAATAACACTGAAATTGATAGAAACACATGAAAATGCATGTACGGCGTGCGCCGTGACCCTGCGCAGCCGAGCCTTTGGGGTGAGTCTGCATAGGTTCTGATGAAAAGCCACTAGTTTGGGCCCAATAACACTGAAATTGACAGAAACACATGAAAATGCATGTACGGCGTGCGCCGTGACCCTGCCAGCGCAGCCGAGCCTTTTGGGTGAGTCTGCATCGGTTCTGATGAAAAGCCACTAGTTTGGGCCCAATAACACTGAAATTGAGAGAAACACATGTAAATGCATGTACGGCGTGCGCCGTGACCCTGCCAGCGCAGCCGAGCCTTTTGGGTGAGTCTGCATCGGTTCTGATGAAAAGCCACTAGTTTGGGCCCAATAACACTGAAATTGACAGAAACACATGAAAATACATGTACGGCGTGCGCCGTGACCCTGCCAGCGCAGCCGAGCCTTTTGGGTGAGTCTGCATCGGTTCTGATGAAAAGCCACTAGTTTGGGCCCAATAACACTGAAATTGACAGAAACACATGAAAATGCATGTACGGCGTGCGCCGTGACCCTGCGCAGCCGAGCCTTTTGGGTGAGTCTGCATCGGTTCTGATGAAAAGCCACTAGTTTGGGCCCAAAAACACTGAAATTGACAGAAACACATGAAAATGCATGTACGGCGTGCGCCGTGACCCTGCCAGCGCAGCCGAGCCTTTTGGGTGAGTCTGCATCGGTTCTGATGAAAAGCCACTAGTTTGGGCCCAATAACACTGAAATTGACAGAAACACATGAAAATGCATGTACGGCGTGCGCCGTGACCCTGCCAGCGCAGCCGAGCCTTTTGGGTGAGTCTGCATCGGTTCTGATGAAAAGCCACTAGTTTGGGCCCAATAACACTGAAATTGACAGAAACACATGAAAATGCATGTACGGCGTGCGCCGTGACCCTGCGCAGCCGAGCCTTTGGGGTGAGTCTGCATCGGTTCTGATGAAAAGCCACTAGTTTGGGCCCAATAACACTGAAATTGAGAGAAACACATGTAAATGCATGTACGGCGTGCGCCGTGACCCTGCCAGCGCAGCCGAGCCTTTTGGGTGAGTCTGCATCGGTTCTGATGAAAAGCCACTAGTTTGGGCCCAATAACACTGAAATTGATAGAAACACATGAAAATGCATGTACGGCGTGCGCCGTGACCCTGCGCAGCCGAGCCTTTGGGGTGAGTCTGCATCGGTTCTGATGAAAAGCCACTAGTTTGGGCCCAATAACACTGAAATTGAGAGAAACACATGAAAATGCATGTACGGCGTGCGCCGTGACCCTGCCAGCGCAGCCGAGCCTTTTGGGTGAGTCTGCATCGGTTCTGATGAAAAGCCACTAGTTTGGTCCCAATAACACTGAAATTGACAGAAACACATGAAAATGCATGTACGGCGTGCGCCGTGACCCTGCCAGCGCAGCCGAGCCTTTTGGGTGAGTCTGCATCGGTTCTGATGAAAAGCCACTAGTTTGGGCCCAATAACACTGAAATTGACAGAAACACATGAAAATGCATGTACGGCGTGCGCCGTGACCCTGCGCAGCCGAGCCTTTGGGGTGAGTCTGCATCGGTTCTGATGAAAAGCCACTAGTTTGGGCCCAATAACACTGAAATTGAGAGAAACACATGTAAATGTATGTACGGCGTGCGCCGTGACCCTGCCAGCGCAGCCGAGCCTTTTGGGTGAGTCTGCATCGGTTCTGATGAAAAGCCACTAGTTTGGGCCCAATAACACTGAAATTGAGAGAAACACATGTAAATACATGTACGGCGTGCGCCGTGACCCTGCCAGCGCAGCCGAGCCTTTTGGGTGAGTCTGCATCGGTTCTGATGAAAAGCCACTAGTTTGGGCCCAATAACACTGAAATTGACAGAAACACATGAAAATACATGTACGGCGTGCGCCGTGACCCTGCGCAGCCGAGCCTTTTGGGTGAGTCTGCATCGGTTCTGATGAAAAGCCACTAGTTTGGGCCCAATAACACTGAAATTGACAGAAACACATGAAAATGCATGTACGGCGTGCGCCGTGACCCTGCCAGCGCAGCCGAGCCTTTTGGGTGAGTCTGCATCGGTTCTGATGAAAAGCCACTAGTTTGGGCCCAAAAACACTGAAATTGACAGAAACACATGAAAATACATTTACGGCGTGCGCTTTGACCCTGCCAGCGCAGCCGAGCCTTTTGGGTGAGTCTGCATCGGTTCTGATGAAAAGCCACTAGTTTGGGCCCAATAACACTGAAATTGACAGAAACACATGAAAATACATGTACGGCATGCGCCGTGACCCTGCCAGCGCAGCCCAGCCTTTTGGGTGAGTCTGCATCGGTTCTGATGAAAAGCCACTAGTTTGGGCCCAATAACACTGAAATTGACAGAAACACATGAAAATACATATACGGCGTGCGCCGTGACCCTGCCAGTGCAGCCAAGCCTTTTGGGTGAGTCTGCATCGGTTCTGATGAAAAGCCACTAGTTTGGGCCCAATAACACTGAAATTGACAGAAACACATGAAAATGCATGTACGGCGTGCACCGTGACCCTGCGCAGCCGAGCCTTTGGGGTGAGTCTGCATCGGTTCTGATGAAAAGCCACTAGTTTGGGCCCAATAACACTGAAATTGAGAGAAACACATGTAAATGTATGTACGGCGTGCGCCGTGACCCTGCCAGCGCAGCCGAGCCTTTTGGGTGAGTCTGCATCGGTTCTGATGAAAAGCCACTAGTTTGGGCCCAATAACACTGAAATTGAGAGAAACACATGTAAATGCATGTACGGCGTGCGCCGTGACCCTGCCAGCGCAGCTGAGCCTTTTGGGTGAGTCTGCATCGGTTCTGATGAAAAGCCACTAGTTTGGGCCCAATAACACTGAAATTGACAGAAACACATGAAAATACATGTACGGCGTGCGTCGTGACCCTGCCAGCGCAGCCGAGCCTTTTGGGTGAGTCTGCATCGGTTCTGATGAAAAGCCACTAGTTTGGGCCCAATAACACTGAAATTGACAGAAACACATGAAAATACATGTACGGCGTGCGCCGTGACCCTGCGCAGCCGAGCCTGTTGGGTGAGTCTGCATCGGTTCTGATGAAAAGCCACTAGTTTGGGCCCAATAACACTGAAATTGACAGAAACACATGAAAATGCATGTACGGCGTGCGCCGTGACCCTGCCAGCGCAGCCGAGCCTTTTGGGTGAGTCTGCATCGGTTCTGATGAAAAGCCACTAGTTTGGGCCCAATAACACTGAAATTGACAGAAACACATGAAAATACATGTACGGCATGCGCCGTGACCCTGCCAGCGCAGCCCAGCCTTTTGGGTGAGTCTGCATCGGTTCTGATGAAAAGCCACTAGTTTGGGCCCAATAACACTGAAATTGACAGAAACACATGAAAATACATATACGGCGTGCGCCGTGACCCTGCCAGTGCAGCCAAGCCTTTTGGGTGAGTCTGCATCGGTTCTGATGAAAAGCCACTAGTTTGGGCCCAATAACACTGAAATTGACAGAAACACATGAAAATGCATGTACGGCGTGCACCGTGACCCTGCGCAGCCGAGCCTTTGGGGTGAGTCTGCATCGGTTCTGATGAAAAGCCACTAGTTTGGGCCCAATAACACTGAAATTGAGAGAAACACATGTAAATGTATGTACGGCGTGCGCCGTGACCCTGCCAGCGCAGCCGAGCCTTTTGGGTGAGTCTGCATCGGTTCTGATGAAAAGCCACTAGTTTGGGCCCAATAACACTGAAATTGAGAGAAACACATGAAAATACATTTACGGAGTGCGCCGTGACCCTGCCAGCGCAGCCGAGCCTTTTGGGTGAGTCTGCATCGGTTCTGATGAAAAGCCACTAGTTTGGGCCCAATAACACTGAAATTGACAGAAACACATGAAAATACATGTACGGCGTGCGCCGTGACCCTGCGCAGCCGAGCCTGTTGGGTGAGTCTGCATCGGTTCTGATGAAAAGCCACTAGTTTGGGCCCAATAACACTGAAATTGACAGAAACACATGAAAATGCATGTACGGCGTGCGCCGTGACCCTGCCAGCGCAGCCGAGCCTTTTGGGTGAGTCTGCATCGGTTCTGATGAAAAGCCACTAGTTTGGGCCCAATAACACTGAAATTGACAGAAACACATGAAAATACATTTACGGTGTGCGCTTTGACCCTGCCAGCGCAGCCGAGCCTTTTGGGTGAGTCTGCATCGGTTCTGATGAAAAGCCACTAGTTTGGGCCCAATAACACTGAAATTGACAGAAACACATGAAAATACATTTACGGCGTGCGCTTTGACCCTGCCAGCGCAGCCGAGCCTTTTGGGTGAGTCTGCATCGGTTCTGATGAAAAGCCACTAGTTTGGGCCCAAAAACACTGAAATTGACAGAAACACATGAAAATGCATGTACGGCGTGCGCCGTGACCCTGCCAGCGCAGCCGAGCCTTTTGGGTGAGTCTGCATCGGTTCTGATGAAAAGCCACTAGTTTGGGCCCAAAAACACTGAAATTGATAGAAACACATGAAAATGTATGTACGGCGTGCGCCGTGACCCTGCGCAGCCGAGCCTTTTGGGTGAGTCTGCATCGGTTCTGATGAAAAGCCACTAGTTTGGGCCCAATAACACTGAAATTGAGAGAAACACATGAAAATACATGTACGGCGTGCGCCGTGACCCTGCGCAGCCGAGCCTTTTGGGTGAGTCTGCATCGGTTCTGATGAAAAGCCACTAGTTTGGGCCCAAAAACACTGAAATTGATAGAAACACATGAAAATGTATGTACGGCGTGCGCCGTGACCCTGCGCAGCCGAGCCTTTGGGGTGAGTCTGCATCGGTTCTGATGACAAGCCACTAGTTTGGGCCCAATAACACTGAAATTGATAGAAACACATGAAAATGCATGTACGGCGTGCGCCGTGACCCTGCGCAGCCGAGCCTTTAGGGTGAGTCTGCATCGGTTCTGATGAAAAGCCACTAGTTTGGGCCCAATAACACTGAAATTGACAGAAACACATGAAAATGCATGTACGGCGTGCGCCGTGACCCTGCGCAGCCGAGCCTTTGGGGTGAGTCTGCATCGGTTCTGATGAAAAGCCACTAGTTTAGGCCCAATAACACTGAAATTGACAGAAACACATGTAAATGTATGTACGGCGTGCGCCGTGACCCTGCCAGCGCAGCCGAGCCTTTTGGGTGAGTCTGCATCGGTTCTGATGAAAAGCCACTAGTTTGGGCCCAATAACACTGAAATTGAGAGAAACACATGTAAATACATGTACGGCGTGCGCCGTGACCCTGCCAGCGCAGCCGAGCCTTTTGGGTGAGTCTGCATCGGTTCTGATGAAAAGCCACTAGTTTGGGCCCAATAACACTGAAATTGACAGAAACACATGAAAATACATGTACGGCGTGCGCCGTGACCCTGCGCAGCCGAGCCTTTTGGGTGAGTCTGCATCGGTTCTGATGAAAAGCCACTAGTTTGGGCCCAATAACACTGAAATTGACAGAAACACAAGAAAATGCATGTACGGCGTGCGCCGTGACCCTGCCAGCGCAGCCGAGCCTTTTGGGTGAGTCTGCATCGGTTCTGATGAAAAGCCACTAGTTTGGGCCCAAAAACACTGAAATTGACAGAAACACATGAAAATACATTTACGGCGTGCGCTTTGACCCTGCCAGCGCAGCCGAGCCTTTTGGGTGAGTCTGCATCGGTTCTGATGAAAAGCCACTAGTTTGGGCCCAAAAACACTGAAATTGACAGAAACACATGAAAATGCATGTACGGCGTGCGCCGTGACCCTGCCAGCGCAGCCGAGCCTTTTGGGTGAGTCTGCATCGGTTCTGATGAAAAGCCACTAGTTTGGGCCCAATAACACTGAAATTGACAGAAACACATGAAAATGCATGTACGGCGTGCGCCGTGACCCTGCCAGCGCAGCCGAGCCTATTGGGTGAGTCTGCATCGGTTCTGATGAAAAGCCACTAGTTTGGGCCCAATAACACTGAAATTGACAGAAACACATGAAAATGCATGTACGGCGTGCGCCGTGACCCTGCGCAGCCGAGCCTTTGGGGTGAGTCTGCATCGGTTCTGATGAAAAGCCACTAGTTTGGGCCCAATAACACTGAAATTGAGAGAAACACATGTAAATGCATGTACGGCGTGCGCCGTGACCCTGCCAGCGCAGCCGAGCCTTTTGGGTGAGTCTGCATCGGTTCTGATGAAAAGCCACTAGTTTGGGCCCAATAACACTGAAATTGATAGAAACACATGAAAATGCATGTACGGCGTGCGCCGTGACCCTGCGCAGCCGAGCCTTTGGGGTGAGTCTGCATCGGTTCTGATGAAAAGCCACTAGTTTGGGCCCAATAACACTGAAATTGAGAGAAACACATGAAAATGCATGTACGGCGTGCGCCGTGACCCTGCCAGCGCAGCCGAGCCTTTTGGGTGAGTCTGCATCGGTTCTGATGAAAAGCCACTAGTTTGGTCCCAATAACACTGAAATTGACAGAAACACATGAAAATGCATGTACGGCGTGCGCCGTGACCCTGCCAGCGCAGCCGAGCCTTTTGGGTGAGTCTGCATCGGTTCTGATGAAAAGCCACTAGTTTGGGCCCAATAACACTGAAATTGACAGAAACACATGAAAATGCATGTACGGCGTGCGCCGTGACCCTGCGCAGCCGAGCCTTTGGGGTGAGTCTGCATCGGTTCTGATGAAAAGCCACTAGTTTGGGCCCAATAACACTGAAATTGAGAGAAACACATGTAAATGTATGTACGGCGTGCGCCGTGACCCTGCCAGCGCAGCCGAGCCTTTTGGGTGAGTCTGCATCGGTTCTGATGAAAAGCCACTAGTTTGGGCCCAATAACACTGAAATTGAGAGAAACACATGTAAATACATGTACGGCGTGCGCCGTGACCCTGCCAGCGCAGCCGAGCCTTTTGGGTGAGTCTGCATCGGTTCTGATGAAAAGCCACTAGTTTGGGCCCAATAACACTGAAATTGACAGAAACACATGAAAATACATGTACGGCGTGCGCCGTGACCCTGCGCAGCCGAGCCTTTTGGGTGAGTCTGCATCGGTTCTGATGAAAAGCCACTAGTTTGGGCCCAATAACACTGAAATTGACAGAAACACATGAAAATGCATGTACGGCGTGCGCCGTGACCCTGCCAGCGCAGCCGAGCCTTTTGGGTGAGTCTGCATCGGTTCTGATGAAAAGCCACTAGTTTGGGCCCAAAAACACTGAAATTGACAGAAACACATGAAAATACATTTACGGCGTGCGCTTTGACCCTGCCAGCGCAGCCGAGCCTTTTGGGTGAGTCTGCATCGGTTCTGATGAAAAGCCACTAGTTTGGGCCCAAAAACACTGAAATTGACAGAAACACATGAAAATGCATGTACGGCGTGCGCCGTGACCCTGCCAGCGCAGCCCAGCCTTTTGGGTGAGTCTGCATCGGTTCTGATGAAAAGCCACTAGTTTGGGCCCAATAACACTGAAATTGACAGAAACACATGAAAATACATATACGGCGTGCGCCGTGACCCTGCCAGTGCAGCCAAGCCTTTTGGGTGAGTCTGCATCGGTTCTGATGAAAAGCCACTAGTTTGGGCCCAATAACACTGAAATTGACAGAAACACATGAAAATACATTTACGGCGTGCGCTTTGACCCTGCCAGCGCAGCCGAGCCTTTTGGGTGAGTCTGCATCGGTTCTGATGAAAAGCCACTAGTTTGGGCCCAAAAACACTGAAATTGACAGAAACACATGAAAATGCATGTACGGCGTGCGCCGTGACCCTGCCAGCGCAGCCGAGCCTTTTGGGTGAGTCTGCATCGGTTCTGATGAAAAGCCACTAGTTTGGGCCCAATAACACTGAAATTGACAGAAACACATGAAAATGCATGTACGGCGTGCGCCGTGACCCTGCCAGCGCAGCCGAGCCTTTTGGGTGAGTCTGCATCGGTTCTGATGAAAAGCCACTAGTTTGGGCCCAATAACACTGAAATTGACAGAAACACATGAAAATACATGTACGGCGTGCGCCGTGACCCTGCGCAGCCGAGCCTTTGGGGTGAGTCTGCATCGGTTCTGATGAAAAGCCACTAGTTTGGGCCCAATAACACTGAAATTTAGAGAAACACATGTAAATGTATGTACGGCGTGCGCCGTGACCCTGCCAGCGCAGCCGAGCCTTTTGGGTGAGTCTGCATCGGTTCTGATGAAAAGCCACTAGTTTGGGCCCAATAACACTGAAATTGAGAGAAACACATGTAAATGCATGTACGGCGTGCGCCGTGACCCTGCCAGCGCAGCCGAGCCTTTTGGGTGAGTCTGCATCGGTTCTGATGAAAAGCCACTAGTTTGGGCCCAATAACACTGAAATTGACAGAAACACATGAAAATGCATGTACGGCGTGCGCCGTGACCCTGCGCAGCCGAGCCTTTGGGGTGAGTCTGCATCGGTTCTGATGAAAAGCCACTAGTTTGGGCCCAATAACACTGAAATTGAGAGAAACACATGTAAATGTATGTACGGCGTGCGCCGTGACCCTGCCAGCGCAGCCGAGCCTTTTGGGTGAGTCTGCATCGGTTCTGATGAAAAGCCACTAGTTTGGGCCCAATAACACTGAAATTGAGAGAAACACATGTAAATGCATGTACGGCGTGCGCCGTGACCCTGCCAGCGCAGCCGAGCCTTTTGGGTGAGTCTGCATCGGTTCTGATGAAAAGCCACTAGTTTGGGCCCAATAACACTGAAATTGACAGAAACACATGAAAATACATGTACGGCGTGCGCCGTGACCCTGCGCAGCCGAGCCTTTTGGGTGAGTCTGCATCGGTTCTGATGAAAAGCCACTAGTTTGGGCCCAATAACACTGAAATTGACAGAAACACATGAAAATGCATGTACGGCGTGCGCCGTGACCCTGCCAGCGCAGCCGAGCCTTTTGGGTGAGTCTGCATCGGTTCTGATGAAAAGCCACTAGTTTGGGCCCAATAACACTGAAATTGACAGAAACACATGAAAATACATTTACGGCGTGCGCTTTGACCCTGCCAGCGCAGCCGAGCCTTTTGGGTGAGTCTGCATCGGTTCTGATGAAAAGCCACTAGTTTGGGCCCAAAAACACTGAAATTGACAGAAACACATGAAAATGCATGTACGGCGTGCGCCGTGACCCTGCCAGCGCAGCCGAGCCTTTTGGGTGAGTCTGCATCGGTTCTGATGAAAAGCCACTAGTTTGGGCCCAATAACACTGAAATTGACAGAAACACATGAAAATACATACACGGCGTGCGCCGTGACCCTGCCAGTGCAGCCAAGCCTTTTGGGTGAGTCTGCATCGGTTCTGATGAAAAGCCACTAGTTTGGGCCCAATAACACTGAAATTGACAGAAACACATGAAAATACATTTACGGCGTGCGCTTTGACCCTGCCAGCGCAGCCGAGCCTTTTGGGTGAGTCTGCATCAGTTCTGATGAAAAGCCACTAGTTTGGGCCCAAAAACACTGAAATTGAGAGAAACACATGTAAATGTATGTACGGCGTGCGCCGTGACCCTGCCAGCGCAGCCGAGCCTTTTGGGTGAGTCTGCATCGGTTCTGATGAAAAGCCACTAGTTTGGGCCCAATAACACTGAAATTGAGAGAAACACATGTAAATGCATGTACGGCGTGCGCCGTGACCCTGCCAGCGCAGCCGAGCCTTTTGGGTGAGTCTGCATCGGTTCTGATGAAAAGCCACTAGTTTGGGCCCAATAACACTGAAATTGACAGAAACACATGAAAATACATGTACGGCGTGCGCCGTGACCCTGCGCAGCCGAGCCTTTTGGGTGAGTCTGCATCGGTTCTGATGAAAAGCCACTAGTTTGGGCCCAATAACACTGAAATTGACAGAAACACATGAAAATGCATGTACGGCGTGCGCCGTGACCCTGCCAGCGCAGCCGAGCCTTTTGGGTGAGTCTGCATCGGTTCTGATGAAAAGCCACTAGTTTGGGCCCAATAACACTGAAATTGAGAGAAACACATGTAAATACATGTACGGCGTGCGCCGTGACCCTGCCAGCGCAGCCGAGCCTTTTGGGTGAGTCTGCATCGGTTCTGATGAAAAGCCACTAGTTTGGGCCCAATAACACTGAAATTGACAGAAACACATGAAAATACATGTACGGCGTGCGCCGTGACCCTGCGCAGCCGAGCCTTTTGGGTGAGTCTGCATCGGTTCTGATGAAAAGCCACTAGTTTGGGCCCAATAACACTGAAATTGACAGAAACACATGAAAATGCATGTACGGCGTGCGCCGTGACCCTGCCAGCGCAGCCGAGCCTTTTGGGTGAGTCTGCATCGGTTCTGATGAAAAGCCACTAGTTTGGGCCCAAAAACACTGAAATTGACAGAAACACATGAAAATACATTTACGGCGTGCGCTTTGACCCTGCCAGCGCAGCCGAGCCTTTTGGGTGAGTCTGCATCGGTTCTGATGAAAAGCCACTAGTTTGGGCCCAAAAACACTGAAATTGACAGAAACACATGAAAATGCATGTACGGCGTGCGCCGTGACCCTGCCAGCGCAGCCGAGCCTTTTGGGTGAGTCTGCATCGGTTCTGATGAAAAGCCACTAGTTTGGGCCCAATAACACTGAAATTGACAGAAACACATGAAAATACATACACGGCGTGCGCCGTGACCCTGCCAGCGCAGCCGAGCCTTTTGGGTGAGTCTGCATCGGTTCTGATGAAAAGCCACTAGTTTGGGCCCAATAACACTGAAATTGACAGAAACACATGAAAATACATTTACGGCGTGCGCTTTGACCCTGCCAGCGCAGCCGAGCCTTTTGGGTGAGTCTGCATCAGTTCTGATGAAAAGCCACTAGTTTGGGCCCAATAACACTGAAATTGAGAGAAACACATGTAAATGTATGTACGGCGTGCGCCGTGACCCTGCCAGCGCAGCCGAGCCTTTTGGGTGAGTCTGCATCGGTTCTGATGAAAAGCCACTAGTTTGGGCCCAATAACACTGAAATTGAGAGACACACATGTAAATACATGTACGGCGTGCGCCGTGACCCTGCCAGCGCAGCCGAGCCTTTTGGGTGAGTCTGCATCGGTTCTGATGAAAAGCCACTAGTTTGGGCCCAATAACACTGAAATTGACAGAAACACATGAAAATACATGTACGGCGTGCGCCGTGACCCTGCGCAGCCGAGCCTTTTGGGTGAGTCTGCATCGGTTCTGATGAAAAGCCACTAGTTTGGGCCCAATAACACTGAAATTGACAGAAACACATGAAAATGCATGTACGGCGTGCGCCGTGACCCTGCCAGCGCAGCCGAGCCTTTTGGGTGAGTCTGCATCGGTTCTGATGAAAAGCCACTAGTTTGGGCCCAAAAACACTGAAATTGACAGAAACACATGAAAATACATTTACGGCGTGCGCTTTGACCCTGCCAGCGCAGCCGAGCCTTTTGGGTGAGTCTGCATCGGTTCTGATGAAAAGCCACTAGTTTGGGCCCAAAAACACTGAAATTGACAGAAACACATGAAAATGCATGTACGGCGTGCGCCGTGACCCTGCCAGCGCAGCCCAGCCTTTTGGGTGAGTCTGCATCGGTTCTGATGAAAAGCCACTAGTTTGGGCCCAATAACACTGAAATTGACAGAAACACATGAAAATACATATACGGCGTGCGCCGTGACCCTGCCAGTGCAGCCAAGCCTTTTGGGTGAGTCTGCATCGGTTCTGATGAAAAGCCACTAGTTTGGGCCCAATAACACTGAAATTGACAGAAACACATGAAAATACATTTACGGCGTGCGCTTTGACCCTGCCAGCGCAGCCGAGCCTTTTGGGTGAGTCTGCATCGGTTCTGATGAAAAGCCACTAGTTTGGGCCCAAAAACACTGAAATTGACAGAAACACATGAAAATGCATGTACGGCGTGCGCCGTGACCCTGCCAGCGCAGCCGAGCCTTTTGGGTGAGTCTGCATCGGTTCTGATGAAAAGCCACTAGTTTGGGCCCAATAACACTGAAATTGACAGAAACACATGAAAATGCATGTACGGCGTGCGCCGTGACCCTGCCAGCGCAGCCGAGCCTTTTGGGTGAGTCTGCATCGGTTCTGATGAAAAGCCACTAGTTTGGGCCCAATAACACTGAAATTGACAGAAACACATGAAAATACATGTACGGCGTGCGCCGTGACCCTGCGCAGCCGAGCCTTTGGGGTGAGTCTGCATCGGTTCTGATGAAAAGCCACTAGTTTGGGCCCAATAACACTGAAATTGAGAGAAACACATGTAAATGTATGTACGGCGTGCGCCGTGACCCTGCCAGCGCAGCCGAGCCTTTTGGGTGAGTCTGCATCAGTTCTGATGAAAAGCCACTAGTTTGGGCCCAATAACACTGAAATTGAGAGAAACACGTGTAAATGCATGTACGGCGTGCGCCGTGACCCTGCCAGCGCAGCCGAGCCTTTTGGGTGAGTCTGCATCGGTTCTGATGAAAAGCCACTAGTTTGGGCCCAATAACACTGAAATTGACAGAAACACATGAAAATACATGTACGGCGTGCGCCGTGACCCTGCGCAGCCGAGCCTTTTGGGTGAGTCTGCATCGGTTCTGATGAAAAGCCACTAGTTTGGGCCCAATAACACTGAAATTGACAGAAACACATGAAAATGCATGTACGGCGTGCGCCGTGACCCTGCCAGCGCAGCCGAGCCTTTTGGGTGAGTCTGCATCGGTTCTGATGAAAAGCCACTAGTTTGGGCCCAAAAACACTGAAATTGACAGAAACACATGAAAATACATTTACGGCGTGCGCTTTGACCTTGCCAGCGCAGCCGAGCCTTTTGGGTGAGTCTGCATCGGTTCTGATGAAAAGCCACTAGTTTGGGCCCAAAAACACTGAAATTGACAGAAACACATGAAAATGCATGTACGGCGTGCGCCGTGACCCTGCCAGCGCAGCCGAGCCTTTTGGGTGAGTCTGCATCGGTTCTGATGAAAAGCCACTAGTTTGGGCCCAATAACACTGAAATTGACAGAAACACATGAAAATACATACACGGCGTGCGCCGTGACCCTGCCAGTGCAGCCAAGCCTTTTGGGTGAGTCTGCATCGGTTCTGATGAAAAGCCACTAGTTTGGGCCCAATAACACTGAAATTGACAGAAACACATGAAAATACATTTACGGCGTGCGCTTTGACCCTGCCAGCGCAGCCGAGCCTTTTGGGTGAGTCTGCATCGGTTCTGATGAAAAGCCACTAGTTTGGGCCCAATAACACTGAAATTGAGAGAAACACATGTAAATGTATGTACGGCGTGCGCCGTGACCCTGCCAGCGCAGCCGAGCCTTTTGGGTGAGTCTGCATCGGTTCTGATGAAAAGCCACTAGTTTGGGCCCAATAACACTGAAATTGAGAGAAACACATGTAAATGCATGTACGGCGTGCGCCGTGACCCTGCCAGCGCAGCCGAGCCTTTTGGGTGAGTCTGCATCGGTTCTGATGAAAAGCCACTAGTTTGGGCCCAATAACACTGAAATTGACAGAAACACATGAAAATACATGTACGGCGCGCGCCGTGACCCTGCGCAGCCGAGCCTTTTGGGTGAGTCTGCATCGGTTCTGATGAAAAGCCACTAGTTTGGGCCC
This sequence comes from Thunnus albacares, assembly GCF_914725855.1. Lineage (NCBI taxonomy): Eukaryota > Metazoa > Chordata > Actinopteri > Scombriformes > Scombridae > Thunnus > Thunnus albacares. Next base: position 57,696 of record NW_025335233.1, read on the forward strand.
AATAACACTGAAATTGACAGAAACACATGAAAATACATGTACGGCGTGCGCCGTGACCCTGCGCAGCCGAGCCTTTTGGGTGAGTCTGCATCGGTTCTGATGAAAAGCCACTAGTTTGTGCCCAATAACACTGAAATTGACAGAAACACATGAAAATGCATGTACGGCGTGCGCCGTGACCCTGCCAGCGCAGCCGAGCCTTTTGGGTGAGTCTGCATCGGTTCTGATGAAAAGCCACTAGTTTGGGCCCAAAAACACTGAAATTGACAGAAACACATGAAAATACATGTACGGCGTGCGCTTTGACCCTGCCAGCGCAGCCGAGCCTTTTGGGTGAGTCTGCATCGGTTCTGATGAAAAGCCACTAGTTTGGGCCCAAAAACACTGAAATTGACAGAAACACATGAAAATGCATATACGGCGTGCGCCGTGACCCTGCCAGCGCAGCCGAGCCTTTTGGGTGAATCTGCATCGGTTCTGATGAAAAGCCACTAGTTTGGGCCCAATAACACTGAAATTGACAGAAACACATGAAAATACATGTACGGCGTGCGCCGTGACCCTGCCAGCGCAGCCGAGCCTTTTGGGTGAGTCTGCATCGGTTCTGATGAAAAGCCACTAGTTTGGGCCCAAAAACACTGAAATTGACAGAAACACATGAAAATGCATGTACGGCGTGCGTCGTGACCCTGCCAGCGCAGCCGAGCCTTTTGGGTGAGTCTGCATCGGTTCTGATGAAAAGCCACTAGTTTGGGCCCAAAAACACTGAAATTGATAGAAACACATGAAAATGCATGTACGGCGTGCGTCGTGACCCTGCCAGTGCAGCCGAGCCTTTGGGGTGAGTCTGCATCGGTTCTGATGAAAAGCCACTAGTTTGGGCCCAATAACACTGAAATTGACAGAAACACATGAAAATACATGTACGGCGTGCGTCGTGACCCTGCCAGCGCAGCCGAGCCTTTTGGGTGAGTCTGCATCGGTTCTGATGAAAAGCCACTAGTTTGGGCCCAAAAACACTGAAATTGACAGAAACACATGAAAATGCATGTACGGCATGCGCCGTGATCCTGCGCAGCCGAGCCTTTGGGGTGAGTCTGCATCGGTTCTGATGAAAAGCCACTAGTTTGGGCCCAATAACACTGAAATTGATAGAAACACATGAAAATGCATGTACGGCGTGCGCCGTGACCCTGCGCAGCCGAGCCTTTGGGGTGAGTCTGCATTGGTTCTGATGAAAAGCCACTAGTTTGGGCCCAATAACACTGAAATTGACAGAAACACATGAAAATGCATGTACGGCGTGCGCCGTGACCCTGCCAGCGCAGCCGAGCCATTTGGGTGAGTCTGCATCGGTTCTGATGAAAAGCCACTAGTTTGGGCCCAATAACACTGAAATTGAGAGAAACACATGTAAATGCATGTACGGCGTGCGCCGTGACCCTGCCAGCGCAGCCGAGCCTTTTGGGTGAGTCTGCATCGGTTCTGATGAAAAGCCACTAGTTTGGGCCCAATAACACTGAAATTGACAGAAACACATGAAAATACATGTACGGCGTGCGCCGTGACCCTGCCAGCGCAGCCGAGCCTTTTGGGTGAGTCTGCATCGGTTCTGATGAAAAGCCACTACTTTGGGCCCAATAACACTGAAATTGACAGAAACACATGAAAATGCATGTACGGCGTGCGCCGTGACCCTGCCAGCGCAGCCGAGCCTTTTGGGTGAGTCTGCATCGGTTCTGATGAAAAGCCACTAGTTTGGGCCCAAAAACACTGAAATTGACAGAAACACATGAAAATACATTTACGGCGTGCGCTTTGACCCTGCCAGCGCAGCCGAGCCTTTTGGGTGAGTCTGCATCGGTTCTGATGAAAAGCCACTAGTTTGGGCCCAAAAACACTGAAATTGACAGAAACACATGAAAATGCATGTACGGCGTGCGCCGTGACCCTGCCAGCGCAGCCAAGCCTTTTGGGTGAATCTGCATCGGTTCTGATGAAAAGCCACTAGTTTGGGCCCAATAACACTGAAATTGACAGAAACACATGAAAATACATGTACGGCGTGCGCCGTGACCCTGCCAGCGCAGCCGAGCCTTTTGGGTGAGTCTGCATCGGTTCTGATGAAAAGCCACTAGTTTGGGCCCAAAAACACTGAAATTGACAGAAACACATGAAAATGTATGTACGGCGTGCGTCATGACCCTGCCAGCGCAGCCGAGCCTTTTGGGTGAGTCTGCATCGGTTCTGATGAAAAGCCACTAGTTTGGGCCCAAAAACACTGAAATTGATAGAAACACATGAAAATGCATGTACGGTGTGCGCCGTGACCCTGCGCAGCCGAGCCTTTGGGGTGAGTCTGCATCGGTTCTGATGAAAAGCCACTAGTTTGGGCCCAATAACACTGAAATTGAGAGAAACACATGAAAATGCATGTACGGCGTGTGCCGTGACCCTGCCAGCGCAGCCGAGCCTTTTGGGTGAGTCTGCATCGGTTCTGATGAAAAGCCACTAGTTTGGGCCCAATAACACTGAAATTGACAGAAACACATGAAAATACATGTACGGCGTGCGCCGTGACCCTGCCAGCGCAGCCGAGCCTTTTGGGTGAGTCTGCATCGGTTCTGATGAAAAGCCACTAGTTTGGGCCCAATAACACTGAAATTGATAGAAACACATGAAAATGCATGTACGGCGTGCACCGTGACCCTGCGCAGCCGAGCCTTTGGGGTGAGTCTGCATCGGTTCTGATGAAAAGCCACTAGTTTGGGCCCAATAACACTGAAATTGAGAGAAACACATGTAAATGTATGTACGGCGTGCGCCGTGACCCTGCCAGCGCAGCCGAGCCTTTTGGGTGAGTCTGCATCGGTTCTGATGAAAAGCCACTAGTTTGGGCCCAATAACACTGAAATTGACAGAAACACATGAAAATACATG
>NW_025335234.1:0-59826 GCF_914725855.1 Thunnus albacares
ACACACAGTATATGCTTTTTCATATGTTTCTATCAGTTTCAGTGTTATTCGACACAAACTAGTCACTTTTCATCAGAATTGAGCCAGACTCATCCAAAACGCTTGACTGTCCTAGCAGAATCACGGCACACACAGTATATGCTTTTTCATATGTTTCTATCATTTTCAGTGTTATTCGACACAAACTAGTCACTTTTCATCAAAATTGAGCCAGACTCACACCTAATGCTTTATTGTACTAGCAGAGTCACGGCACACACAGTATATGCTTTTTCATGTTTCTATCATTTTCAGTGTTATTCGACACAAACTAGTCACTTTTCATCAGAATTGAGCCAGACTCACACCTAATGCTTTATTGATTTAGCAGAGTCACGGCACACATAGTATATGCTTTTTCATATGTTTCTATCAATTTCAGTGTTATTTGACACAAACTAGTCACTTTTCATCAGAATTGAGCCAGACTCATCCAAAACGCTTGACTGTACTAGCAGAGTCACGGCCACAAAAGTATATGCTATTTCATGTTTCTATCAGTTTCAGTGTTATTTGACAACAACTAGTCACTTCTCATCAAAATTGAGCCAGACTCATCCAAAATGCTTGACTTTCCTAGCAGAGTCACGGCACACACATATATGCTTTTTCATATGTTTCTATCAGTTTCAGTGTTATTTGACACAAACTAGTCACTTTTCATCAGAATTGAGCCAGACTCATCCAAAATGCATGACTGTAGAAGCAGAGTCACGGCACACACATTATATGCTTTTTCATATGTTTCCATCAGTTTCAGTGTTATTCGACACAAACTAGTCACTTTTCATCAGAATTGAGCCAGACTCACACCTAATGCTTTATTGTACTAGCAGAGTCACGGCACATACAATATATGCTTTTTCATATGTTTCTATCAATTTCAGTGTTATTTGACACAAACTAGTCACTTTTCATCAGAATTGAGCCAGACTCATCCAAAACGCTTGACTGTCCTAGCAGAGTCACGGCACACACAGTATATGCTTTTTCATATGTTGCTATCAGTTTCAGTGTTATTCGACACAAACTAGTCACTTTTCATCAGAATTGAGCCAGACTCATCCAAAACGCTTGACTGTCCTAGCAGAATCACGGCATATACAGTATAAGCTTTTTCATATGTTTCTATCATTTTCAGTGTTATTCGACACAAACTAGTCACTTTTCATCAAAATTGAGCCAGACTCACACCTAATGCTTTATTGTACTAGCAGAGTCACAGCACACACAGTATATTCTTTTTCATGTTTCTATCATTTTCAGTGTTATTCGACACAAACTAGTCACTTTTCATCAGAATTGAGCCAGACTCACACCTAATGCTTTATTGATTTAGCAGAGTCACGGCACACATAGTATATGCTTTTTCATATGTTTCTATCAATTTCAGTGTTATTTGACACAAACTAGTCACTTTTCATCAGAATTGAGCCAGACTCATCCAAAACGCTTGACTGTACTAGCAGAGTCAGGGCCACAAAAGTATATGCTATTTCATGTTTCTATCAGTTTCAGTGTTATTTGACAACAACTAGTCACTTCTCATCAAAATTGAGCCAGACTCATCCAAAATGCTTGACTTTCCTAGCAGAGTCACGGCACACACAATATATGCTTTTTCATATGTTTCTATCAGTTTCAGTGTTATTTGACACAAACTAGTCACTTTTCATCAGAATTGAGCCAGACTCATCCAAAATGCATGACTGTAGAAGCAGAGTCACGGCACACACATTATATGCTTTTTCATATGTTTCCATCAGTTTCAGTGTTATTCGACACAAACTAGTCACTTTTCATCAGAATTGAGCCAGACTCACACCTAATGCTTTATTGTACTAGCAGAGTCACGGCACATACAATATATGCTTTTTCATATGTTTCTATCAATTTCAGTGTTATTTGACACAAACTAGTCACTTTTCATCAGAATTGAGCCAGACTCATCCAAAACGCTTGACTGTCCTAGCAGAGTCACGGCACACACAGTATATGCTTTTTCATATGTTTCTATCAGTTTCAGTGTTATTCGACACAAACTAGTCACTTTTCATCAGAATTGAGCCAGACTCATCCAAAACGCTTGACTGTCCTAGCAGAATCACGGCATATACAGTATAAGCTTTTTCATATGTTTCTATCATTTTCAGTGTTATTCGACACAAACTAGTCACTTTTCATCAAAATTGAGCCAGACTCACACCTAATGCTTTATTGTACTAGCAGAGTCACGGCACACACAGTATATTCTTTTTCATGTTTCTATCATTTTCAGTGTTATTCGACACAAACTAGTCACTTTTCATCAGAATTGAGCCAGACTCACACCTAATGCTTTATTGATTTAGCAGAGTCACGGCACAACTAGTATATGCTTTTTCATATGTTTCTATCAATTTCAGTGTTATTTGACACAAACTAGTCACTTTTCATCAGAATTGAGCCAGACTCATCCAAAATGCTTGACTGTACAAGGAGAGTGACGGCACACACAATATATGCTTTTTCATATGTTTCTATCAATTTCAGTGTTATTTGACAACAACTAGTCACTTTTCATCAAAATTGAGCCAGACTCATCCAAAAGGCTTGACTGTACAAGCAGTGTCACGGCACACACAGTATATGCTTTTTCATATGTTTCTATCAGTTTCAGTGTTATTCGACACAAACTAGTCACTTTTCATCAGAATTGAGCCAGACTCATCCAAAACGCTTGACTGTCCTAGCAGAATCACGGCACATACAGTATATGCTTTTTCATATGTTTCTATCAATTTCAGTGTTATTCGACACAAACTAGTCACTCTTCATCAGAATTGAGCCAGACTCACACCTAATGCTTTATTGTACTAGCAGAGTCACGGCGCACATAGTATATGCTTTTTTACATGTTTCTATCAATTTCAGTGTTATTCGACACAAACTAGTCACTTTTCATCAGAATTTAGCCAGACTCATCCAAAACGCTTGACTGTCCTAGCAGAATCATGGCACATACATTATATGCTTTTTCATATGTTTCTATCATTTTCAGTGTTATTCGACACAAACTAGTCACTTTTCATCAGAATCGATGCAGACTCATCCAAAACGCTCTGCTTGTACACAAGCAGAGTCACGGCACACACAGTATATGCTTTTTCATATGTTTCTATCAGTTTCAGTGTTATTTGACACAAACTAGTCACTTTTCATCAGAATTGAGCCAGACTCATCCAAAACGCTTGACTGTACTAGCAGAGTCACGGCCACAAAAGTATATGCTATTTCATGTTTCTATCAGTTTCAGTGTTATTTGACAACAACTAGTCACTTCTCATCAAAATTGAGCCAGACTCATCCAAAATGCTTGACTGTCCTAGCAGAATCACGGCACACACAATATATGCTTTTTCATATTTTTCTATCAGTTTCAGTGTTATTTGACACAAACTAGTCACTTTTCATCAGAATTGATCCAGACTCATCCAAAATGCATGACTGTAGAAGCAGAGTCACGGCACACACATTATATGCTTTTTCATATGTTTCCATCAGTTTCAGTGTTATTCGACACAAACTAGTCACTTTTCATCAGAATTGAGCCAGACTCACACCTAATGCTTTATTGTACTAGCAGAGTCACGGCACATACAATATATGCTTTTTCATATGTTTCTATCAATTTCAGTGTTATTTGACACATACTAGTCACTTTTCATCAGAATTGAGCCAGACTCATCCAAAACGCTTGACTGTCCTAGCAGAGTCACGGCACACACAGTATATGCTTTTTCATATGTTGCTATCAGTTTCAGTGTTATTCGACACAAACTAGTCACTTTTCATCAGAATTGAGCCAGACTCATCCAAAACGCTTGACTGTCCTAGCAGAATCACGGCACATACAGTATACGCTTTTTCATATGTTTCTATCATTTTCAGTGTTATTCGACACAAACTAGTCACTTTTCATCAAAATTGAGCCAGACTCACACCTAATGCTTTATTGTACTAGCAGAGTCACGGCACACACAGTATATTCTTTTTCATGTTTCTATCATTTTCAGTGTTATTCGACACAAACTAGTCACTTTTCATCAGAATTGAACCAGACTCACACCTAATGCTTTATTGATTTAGCAGAGTCACGGCACACATAGTATATGCTTTTTCATATGTTTCTATCAATTTCAGTGTTATTTGACACAAACTAGTCACTTTTCATCAGAATTGAGCCAGACTCATCCAAAATGCTTGACTGTACAAGGAGAGTGACGGCACACACAATATATGCTTTTTCATATGTTTCTATCAATTTCAGTGTTATTTGACAACAACTAGTCACTTTTCATCAAAATTGAGCCAGACTCATCCAAAAGGCTTGACTGTACAAGCAGAGTCACGGCACACACAGTATATGCTTTTTCATATGTTTCTATCAGTTTCAGTGTTATTCGACACAAACTAGTCACTTTTCATCAAAATTGAGCCAGACTCATCCAAAATGCTTGACTGTCCTGGCAGAGTCACGGCACACACAATATATGCTATTTCATATGTTTCTATCAATTTCAGTGTTATTTGACACAAACTAGTCACTTTTCATCAGAATTGAGCCAGACTCATCCAAAATGCTTGACTGTACAAGGAGAGTGACAGCACATACAATATATGCTTTTTCATATGTTTCTAGCACTCTCAGTGTTATTTGACAACAACCAGTCACTTTTCATCAGAATTGAGCCAGACTCATCCAAAACGCTTGACTGTCCTAGCAGAATCATGGCACATACAGTATATGCTTTTTCATATGTTTCTAGCAGTTTCAGTGTTATTTGACAACAACTAGTCACTTTTCATCAAAATTGAGCCAGACTCACACCTAATGCTTTATTGTACTAGCAGAGTCACGGCGCACATAGTATATGCTTTTTAATATGTTTCTTTCAGTTTCAGTGTTATTTGACACAAACTAGTCACTTTTCATCAGAATTGAGCCAGACTCATCCAAAATGCTTGACTGTACAAGGAGAGTGACAGCACATACAATATATGCTTTTTCATATGTTTCTAGCACTCTCAGTGTTATTTGACAACAACTAGTCACTTTTCATCAGAATTGAGCCAGACTCATCCAAAACGCTTCACTGTACAAGCAGAGTCACGGCACACACAGTATATGCTTTTTCATATGTTTCTATCAGTTTCAGTGTTATTTGACACAAACTAGTCACTTTTCATCAAAATTGAGCCAGACTCATCCAAAACGCTTGACTGTCCTAGCAGAGTCACGGCACACACAGTATATGCTTTTTCATATGTTTCTATCAATTTCAGTGTTATTTCACACAAACTAGTCACTTTTCATCAGAATTGAGCCAGACTCACACCTAATGCTTTATTGTACTAGCAGAGTCACGGCACACATAGTATATGCTTTTTCATATGTTTCTATCAGTTTCAGTGTTATTTGACACAAACTAGTCACTTTTCATCAGAATTGAGCCAGACTCATCCAAAACGCTTGACTGTACAAGCAGAGTCACAGCACACACAGTATATGCTTTTTCATATGTTTCTATCAATTTCAGGGTTATTTCACACAAACTAGTCACTTTTCATCAGAATTGAGCCAGACTCATCCAAAATGCTTGACTGTACAAGGAGAGTCACGGCACACACAGTATATGCTTTTTCATATGTTTCTATGAATTTCAGGGTTATTTCACACAAACTAGTCACTTTTCATCAGAATTGAGCCAGACTCACACCTAATGCTTTATTGTACTAACAGAGTCACGGCACACATAGTATATGCTTTTTCATATGTTTCTATCAGTTTCAGTGTTATTCGACACAAACTAGTCACTTTTCATCAGAATTGAGCCAGACTCATCCAAAACGCTTGACTGTACAAGCAGAGTCACGGCACACACAGTATATGCTTTTTCATATGTTTCTATCAATTTCAGGGTTATTTCACACAAACTAGTCACTTTTCATCAGAATTGAGCCAGACTCACACCTAATGCTTTATTGTACTAGCAGAGTCACGGCACACACAGTATATGCTTTTTCATATGTTTCTATCAGTTTCAGTGTTATTTGACAACAACTAGTCACTTTTCATCAAAATTGAGCCAGACTCATCCAAAACGCTTGACTGTACAAGCAGAGTCACGGCACACACAGTACATGCTTTTTCATATGTTTCTATCAATTTCAGGGTTGTTTGACACAAACTAGTCACTTTTCATCAAAATTGAGCCAGACTCACACCTAATGCTTTATTATACTAGCAGAGTCACGGCACACATAGTATATGCTTTTTCATATGTTTCTATCAGTTTCAGTGTTATTCGACACAAACTAGTCACTTTTCATCAGAATTGAGCCAGACTCACACCTAATGCTTTATTATACTAGCAGAGTCACGGCACACACAGTATATGCTTTTTCATATGTTTCTATCAGTTTCAGTGTTATTTGACAACAACTAGTCACTTTTCATCAAAATTGAGCCAGACTCATCCAAAACGCTTGACTGTACTAGCAGAGTCACGGCACACACAGTATATGCTTTTTCATATGTTTCTATCAGTTTCAGTGTTATTCGACACAAACTAGTCACTTTTCATCAGAATTGAGCCAGACTCATCCAAAATGCTTGACTGTACAAGGAGAGTCACGGCACACACAGTATATGCTTTTTCATATGTTTCTATCAGTTTCAGTGTTATTTGACAACAGCTACTCACTTTTCATCAAAATTGAGCCAGACTCATCCAAAACGCTTGACTGTACAAGCAGAGTCACGGCACACACAGTATATGCTTTTTCATATGTTTCTATCAATTTCAGGGTTATTTCACACAAACTAGTCACTTTTCATCAGAATTGAGCCAGACTCACACCTAATGCTTTATTATACTAGCAGAGTCACGGCACACATAGTATATGCTTTTTCATATGTTTCTATCAGTTTCAGTGTTATTTGACACAAACTAGTCACTTTTCATCAGAATTGAGCCAGACTCATCCAAAACGCTTGACTGTACAAGCAGAGTCACGGCACACACAGTATATGCTTTTTCATATGTTTCTATCAGTTTCAGTGTTATTTGACAAAAACTAGTCACTTTTCATCAAAATTGAGCCAGACTCATCCAAAACGCTTGACTGTACAAGCAGAGTCACGGCACACACAGTACATGCTTTTTCATATGTTTCTATCAATTTCAGGGTTATTTCACACAAACTAGTCACTTTTCATCAAAATTGAGCCAGACTCACACCTAATGCTTTATTATACTAGCAGAGTCACGGCACACACAGTATATGCTTTTTCATATGTTTCTATCAGTTTCAGTGTTATTCGACACAAACTAGTCACTTTTCATCAGAATTGAGCCAGACTCACACCTAATGCTTTATTATACTAGCAGAGTCACGGCACACACAGTATATGCTTTTTCATATGTTTCTATCAGTTTCAGTGTTATTTGACAACAACTAGTCACTTTTCATCAAAATTGAGCCAGACTCATCCAAAACGCTTGACTGTACAAGCAGAGTCACGGCACACACAGTATATGCTTTTTCATATGTTTCTATCAATTTCAGGGTTATTTCACACAAACTAGTCACTTTTCATCAAAATTGAGCCAGACTCACACCTACTGCTTTATTGTACTAGCAGAGTCACGGCACACACAATATATGCTTTTTCATATGTTTCTATCAGTTTCAGTGTTATTCGACACAAACTAGTCACTTTTCATCAGAATTGAGCCAGACTCACACCTAATGCTTTATTATACTAGCAGAGTCACGGCACACACAGTATATGCTTTTTCATATGTTTCTATCAGTTTCAGTGTTATTTGACAACAGCTACTCACTTTTCATCAAAATTGAGCCAGACTCATCCAAAACGCTTGATTGTACAAGCAGAGTCACGGCACACACAGTATATGCTTTTTCATATGTTTCTATCAATTTCAGGGTTATTTCACACAAACTAGTCACTTTTCATCAGAATTGAGCCAGACTCACACCTAATGCTTTATTATACTAGCAGAGTCACGGCACACATAGTATATGCTTTTTCATATGTTTCTAGCAGTTTCAGTGTTATTTGACAACAAACTACTCACTTTTCATCAAAATTGAGCCAGACTCATCCAAAACGCTTGACTGTACAAGCAGAGTCACGGCACACACAGTATATGCTTTTTCATATGTTTCTATCAGTTTCAGTGTTATTTGACACAAACTAGTCACTTTTCATCAGAATTGAGCCAGACTCATCCAAAACGCTTGACTGTACAAGCAGAGTCACGGCACACACAGTATATGCTTTTTCATATGTTTCTATCAGTTTCAGTGTTATTTAACAAAAAGTAGTCACTTTTCATCAGAATTGAGCCAGACTCACACCTAATGCTTTATTGTACTAGCAGAGTCACGGCACACATAGTATATGATTTCCATATGTTTCTATCAGTTTCAGTGTTATTTGACACAAACTAGTCACTTTTCATCAGAATTCAGCCAGACTCATCCAAAATGCTTGACTGTACAAGGAGAGTCACGGCACACAAAGTATATGCTTTTTCATATGTTTCTATCAGCTTCAGTTTTATTTGACACAAACTAATCACTTTTCATCAAAATTGAGCTAGACTCATCCAAAACGCTTGACTATACAAGCAGAGTCACGGCACACACAGTATATGCTTTTTCATATGTTTCTATCAATTTCAGGGTTATTTCACACAAACTAGTCACTTTTCATCAGAATTGAGCCAGACTCATCCAAAATGCTTGACTGTACAAGGAGAGTCACGGCACACACAGTATATGCTTTTTCATATGTTTCTATGAATTTCAGGGTTATTTCACACAAACTAGTCACTTTTCATCAGAATTGAGCCAGACTCACACCTAATGCTTTATTGTACTAACAGAGTCACGGCACACATAGTATATGCTTTTTCATATGTTTCTATCAGTTTCAGTGTTATTCGACACAAACTAGTCACTTTTCATCAGAATTGAGCCAGACTCATCCAAAACGCTTGACTGTACAAGCAGAGTCACGGCACACACAGTATATGCTTTTTCATATGTTTCTATCAATTTCAGGGTTATTTCACACAAACTAGTCACTTTTCATCAGAATTGAGCCAGACTCACACCTAATGCTTTATTGTACTAGCAGAGTCACGGCACACACAAAATATGCTTTTTCATATGTTTCTATCAGTTTCAGTGTTATTTGACAACAACTAGTCACTTTTCATCAAAATTGAGCCAGACTCATCCAAAACGCTTGACTGTACAAGCAGAGTCACGGCACACACAGTACATGCTTTTTCATATGTTTCTATCAATATCAGGGTTATTTCACACAAACTAGTCACTTTTCATCAAAATTGAGCCAGACTCACACCTAATGCTTTATTATACTAGCAGAGTCACGGCACACATAGTATATGCTTTTTCATATGTTTCTATCAGTTTCAGTGTTATTCGACACAAACTAGTCACTTTTCATCAGAATTGAGCCAGACTCACACCTAATGCTTTATTATACTAGCAGAGTCACGGCACACACAGTATATGCTTTTTCATATGTTTCTATCAGTTTCAGTGTTATTTGACAACAGCTACTCACTTTTCATCAAAATTGAGCCAGACTCATCCAAAACGCTTGATTGTACTAACAGAGTCACGGCACACATAGTATATGCTTTTTCATATGTTTCTATCAGTTTCAGTGTTATTCGACACAAACTAGTCACTTTTCATCAGAATTGAGCCAGACTCATCCAAAATGCTTGACTGTACAAGCAGAGTCACGGCACACACAGTATATGCTTTTTCATATGTTTCTATCAGTTTCAGTGTTATTTGACAACAGCTACTCACTTTTCATCAAAATTGAGCCAGACTCATCCAAAACGCTTGACTGTACAAGCAGAGTCACGGCACACACAGTATATGCTTTTTCATATGTTTCTATCAATTTCAGGGTTATTTCACACAAACTAGTCACTTTTCATCAGAATTGAGCCAGACTCACACCTAATGCTTTATTATACTAGCAGAGTCACGGCACACATAGTATATGCTTTTTCATATGTTTCTATCAGTTTCAGTGTTATTTGACACAAACTAGTCACTTTTCATCAGAATTGAGCCAGACTCATCCAAAACGCTTGACTGTACAAGCAGAGTCACGGCACACACAGTATATGCTTTTTCATATGTTTCTATCAGTTTCAGTGTTATTTGACAAAAACTAGTCACTTTTCATCAAAATTGAGCCAGACTCATCCAAAACGCTTGACTGTACAAGCAGAGTCACGGCACACACAGTACATGCTTTTTCATATGTTTCTATCAATATCAGGGTTATTTCACACAAACTAGTCACTTTTCATCAAAATTGAGCCAGACTCACACCTAATGCTTTATTATACTAGCAGAGTCACGGCACACACAGTATATGCTTTTTCATATGTTTCTATCAGTTTCAGTGTTATTCGACACAAACTAGTCACTTTTCATCAGAATTGAGCCAGACTCACACCTAATGCTTTATTATACTAGCAGAGTCACGGCACACACAGTATATGCTTTTTCATATGTTTCTATCAGTTTCAGTGTTATTTGACAACAACTAGTCACTTTTCATCAAAATTGAGCCAGACTCATCCAAAACGCTTGACTGTACAAGCAGAGTCACGGCACACACAGTACATGCTTTTTCATATGTTTCTATCAATATCAGGGTTATTTCACACAAACTAGTCACTTTTCATCAAAATTGAGCCAGACTCACACCTAATGCTTTATTATACTAGCAGAGTCACGGCACACATAATATATGCTTTTTCATATGTTTCTATCAGTTTCAGTGTTATTCGACACAAACTAGTCACTTTTCATCAGAATTGAGCCAGACTCACACCTAATGCTTTATTGTACTAGCAGAGTCACGGCACACACAGTATATGCTTTTTCATATGTTTCTATCAGTTTCAGTGTTATTTGACAACAGCTACTCACTTTTCATCAAAATTGAGCCAGACTCATCCAAAACGCTTGATTGTACAAGCAGAGTCACGGCACACACAGTATATGCTTTTTCATATGTTTCTATCAATTTCAGGGTTATTTCACACAAACTAGTCACTTTTCATCAGAATTGAGCCAGACTCACACCTAATGCTTTTTTATACTAGCAGAGTCACGGCACACATAGTATATGCTTTTTCATATGTTTCTAGCAGTTTCAGTGTTATTCGACAACAGCTACTCACTTTTCATCAAAATTGAGCCAGACTCATCCAAAACGCTTGACTGTACAAGCAGAGTCACGGCACACACAGTATATGCTTTTTCATATGTTTCTATCAGTTTCAGTGTTATTTGACACAAACTAGTCACTTTTCATCAGAATTGAGCCAGACTCATCCAAAACGCTTGACTGTACAAGCAGAGTCACGGCACACACAGTATATGCTTTTTCATATGTTTCTATCAGTTTCAGTGTTATTTAACAAAAAGTAGTCACTTTTCATCAGAATTGAGCCAGACTCACACCTAATGCTTTATTGTACTAGCAGAGTCACGGCACACATAGTATATGATTTCCATATGTTTCTATCAGTTTCAGTGTTATTTGACACAAACTAGTCACTTTTCATCAGAATTCAGCCAGACTCATCCAAAATGCTTGACTGTACAAGGAGAGTCACGGCACACAAAGTATATGCTTTTTCATATGTTTCTATCAGCTTCAGTTTTATTTGACACAAACTAATCACTTTTCATCAAAATTGAGCTAGACTCATCCAAAACGCTTGACTATACAAGCAGAGTCACGGCACACACAGTATATGCTTTTTCATATGTTTCTATCAGTTTCAGTGTTATTTGACAACAACTAGTCACTTTTCATCAGAATTGAGCCAGACTCATCCAAAACGCTTGACTGTAAGAGCAGAGTCACGGCACACACAGTATATGCTTTTTCATATGTTTCTATCAATTTCAGGGTTATTTCACACAAACTAGTCACTTTTCATCAGAATTGAGCCAGACTCACACCTAATGCTTTATTATACTAGCAGAGTCACGGCACACATAGTATATGCTTTTTCATATGTTTCTATCAGTTTCAGGGTTATTCGACACAAACTAGTCACTTTTCATGAAAATTGAGCCAGACTCATCCAAAACGCTTGACTGTACAAGCAGAGTCACGGCACACACAGTAAATGCTTTTTCATATGTTTCTATCAATTTCAGGGTTATTTCACACAAACTAGTCACTTTTCATCAGAATTGAGCCAGACTCATCCAAAACGCTTGACTGTACAAGCAGAGTCACGGCACACACAGTATATGCTTTTTCATATGTTTCTATCAGTTTCAGTGTTATTTTACAACAGCTACTCACTTTTCATCAAAATTGAGCCAGACTCATCCAAAACGCTTGACTGTACAAGCAGAGTCACGGCACACACAGTATATGCTTTTTCATATGTTTCTATCAATATCAGGGTTATTTCACACAAACTAGTCACTTTTCATCAAAATTGAGCCAGACTCATCCAAAACGCTTGACTGTACAAGCAGAGTCACGGCACACACAGTACATGCTTTTTCATATGTTTCTATCAATATCAGGGTTATTTCACACAAACTAGTCACTTTTCATCAAAATTGAGCCAGACTCACACCTAATGCTTTATTATACTAGCAGAGTCACGGCACACATAATATATGCTTTTTCATATGTTTCTATCAGTTTCAGTGTTATTCGACACAAACTAGTCACTTTTCATCAGAATTGAGCCAGACTCACACCTAATGCTTTATTATACTAGCAGAGTCACGGCACACATAGTATATGCTTTTTCATATGTTTCTATCAGTTTCAGTGTTATTCGACACAAACTAGTCACTTTTCATCAGAATTGAGCCAGACTCACACCTAATGCTTTATTATACTAGCAGAGTCACGGCACACATAGTATATGCTTTTTCATATGTTTCTATCAGTTTCAGTGTTATTCGACACAAACTAGTCACTTTTCATCAGAATTGAGCCAGACTCATCCAAAATGCTTGACTGTACAAGCAGAGTCACGGCACACACAGTATATGCTTTTTCATATGTTTCTATCAGTTTCAGTGTTATTTGACAACAGCTACTCACTTTTCATCAAAATTGAGCCAGACTCATCCAAAACGCTTGACTGTACAAGCAGAGTCACGGCACACACAGTATATGCTTTTTCATATGTTTCTATCAATATCAGGGTTATTTCACACAAACTAGTCACTTTTCATCAGAATTGAGCCAGACTCACACCTAATGCTTTATTATACTAGCAGAGTCACGGCACACATAGTATATGCTTTTTCATATGTTTCTATCAGTTTCAGTGTTATTTGACACAAACTAGTCACTTTTCATCAGAATTGAGCCAGACTCATCCAAAACGCTTGACTGTACAAGCAGAGTCACGGCACACACAGTATATGCTTTTTCATATGTTTCTATCAGTTTCAGTGTTATTTGACAAAAACTAGTCACTTTTCATCAAAATTGAGCCAGACTCATCCAAAACGCTTGACTGTACAAGCAGAGTCACGGCACACACAGTATATGCTTTTTCATATGTTTCTATCAATATCAGGGTTATTTCACACAAACTAGTCACTTTTCATCAAAATTGAGCCAGACTCACACCTAATGCTTTATTATCCTAGCAGAGTCACGGCACACACAGTATATGCTTTTTCATATGTTTCTATCAGTTTCAGTGTTATTCGACACAAACTAGTCACTTTTCATCAGAATTGAGCCAGACTCACACCTAATGCTTTATTATACTAGCAGAGTCACGGCACACACAGTATATGCTTTTTCATATGTTTCTATCAGTTTCAGTGTTATTTGACAACAACTAGTCACTTTTCATCAAAATTGAGCCAGACTCATCCAAAACGCTTGACTGTACAAGCAGAGTCACGGCACACACAGTACATGCTATTTCATATGTTTCTATCAATATCAGGGTTATTTCACACAAACTAGTCACTTTTCATCAAAATTGAGCCAGACTCACACCTAATGCTTTATTATACTAGCAGAGTCACGGCACACATAATATATGCTTTTTCATATGTTTCTATCAGTTTCAGTGTTATTCGACACAAACTAGTCACTTTTCATCAGAATTGAGCCAGACTCACACCTAATGCTTTATTGTACTAGCAGAGTCACGGCACACACAGTATATGCTTTTTCATATGTTTCTATCAGTTTCAGTGTTATTTGACAACAAACTACTCACTTTTCATCAAAATTGAGCCAGACTCATCCAAAACGCTTGATTGTACAAGCAGAGTCACGGCACACACAGTATATGCTTTTTCATATGTTTCTATCAATTTCAGGGTTATTTCACACAAACTAGTCACTTTTCATCAGAATTGAGCCAGACTCACACCTAATGCTTTTTTATACTAGCAGAGTCACGGCACACATAGTATATGCTTTTTCATATGTTTCTAGCAGTTTCAGTGTTATTCGACAACAGCTACTCACTTTTCATCAAAATTGAGCCAGACTCATCCAAAACGCTTGACTGTACAAGCAGAGTCACGGCACACACAGTATATGCTTTTTCATATGTTTCTATCAGTTTCAGTGTTATTTGACACAAACTAGTCACTTTTCATCAGAATTGAGCCAGACTCATCCAAAACGCTTGACTGTACAAGCAGAGTCACGGCACACACAGTATATGCTTTTTCATATGTTTCTATCAGTTTCAGTGTTATTTAACAAAAAGTAGTCACTTTTCATCAGAATTGAGCCAGACTCACACCTAATGCTTTATTGTACTAGCAGAGTCACGGCACACATAGTATATGATTTCCATATGTTTCTATCAGTTTCAGTGTTATTTGACACAAACTAGTCACTTTTCATCAGAATTCAGCCAGACTCATCCAAAATGCTTGACTGTACAAGGAGAGTCACGGCACACAAAGTATATGCTTTTTCATATGTTTCTATCAGCTTCAGTTTTATTTGACACAAACTAATCACTTTTCATCAAAATTGAGCTAGACTCATCCAAAACGCTTGACTATACAAGCAGAGTCACGGCACACACAGTATATGCTTTTTCATATGTTTCTATCAGTTTCAGTGTTATTTGACAACAACTAGTCACTTTTCATCAGAATTGAGCCAGACTCATCCAAAACGCTTGACTGTAAGAGCAGAGTCACGGCACACACAGTATATGCTTTTTCATATGTTTCTATCAATTTCAGGGTTATTTCACACAAACTAGTCACTTTTCATCAGAATTGAGCCAGACTCACACCTAATGCTTTATTATACTAGCAGAGTCACGGCACACATAGTATATGCTTTTTCATATGTTTCTATCAGTTTCAGGGTTATTCGACACAAACTAGTCACTTTTCATCAAAATTGAGCCAGACTCATCCAAAACGCTTGACTGTACAAGCAGAGTCACGGCACACACAGTAAATGCTTTTTCATATGTTTCTATCAATTTCAGGGTTATTTCACACAAACTAGTCACTTTTCATCAGAATTGAGCCAGACTCATCCAAAACGCTTGACTGTACAAGGAGAGTCACGGCACACACAGTATATGCTTTTTCATATGTTTCTATCAGTTTCAGTGTTATTTTACAACAGCTACTCACTTTTCATCAAAATTGAGCCAGACTCATCCAAAACGCTTGACTGTACAAGCAGAGTCACGGCACACACAGTATATGCTTTTTCATATGTTTCTATCAATATCAGGGTTATTTCACACAAACTAGTCACTTTTCATCAAAATTGAGCCAGACTCATCCAAAACGCTTGACTGTACAAGCAGAGTCACGGCACACACAGTACATGCTTTTTCATATGTTTCTATCAATATCAGGGTTATTTCACACAAACTAGTCACTTTTCATCAAAATTGAGCCAGACTCACACCTAATGCTTTATTATACTAGCAGAGTCACGGCACACATAATATATGCTTTTTCATATGTTTCTATCAGTTTCAGTGTTATTCGACACAAACTAGTCACTTTTCATCAGAATTGAGCCAGACTCACACCTAATGCTTTATTATACTAGCAGAGTCACGGCACACACAGTATATGCTTTTTCATATGTTTCTATCAGTTTCAGTGTTATTTGACAACAGCTACTCACTTTTCATCAAAATTGAGCCAGACTCATCCAAAACGCTTGATTGTACAAGCAGAGTCACGGCACACACAGTATATGCTTTTTCATATGTTTCTATCAATTTCAGGGTTATTTCACACAAACTAGTCACTTTTCATCAGAATTGAGCCAGACTCACACCTAATGCTTTTTTATACTAGCAGAGTCACGGCACACATAGTATATGCTTTTTCATATGTTTCTAGCAGTTTCAGTGTTATTCGACAACAGCTACTCACTTTTCATCAAAATTGAGCCAGACTCATCCAAAACGCTTGACTGTACAAGCAGAGTCACGGCACACACAGTATATGCTTTTTCATATGTTTCTATCAGTTTCAGTGTTATTTGACACAAACTAGTCACTTTTCATCAGAATTGAGCCAGACTCATCCAAAACGCTTGACTGTACAAGCAGAGTCACGGCACACACAGTATATGCTTTTTCATATGTTTCTATCAGTTTCAGTGTTATTTAACAAAAAGTAGTCACTTTTCATCAGAATTGAGCCAGACTCACACCTAATGCTTTATTGTACTAGCAGAGTCACGGCACACATAGTATATGATTTCCATATGTTTCTATCAGTTTCAGTGTTATTTGACACAAACTAGTCACTTTTCATCAGAATTCAGCCAGACTCATCCAAAATGCTTGACTGTACAAGGAGAGTCACGGCACACAAAGTATATGCTTTTTCATATGTTTCTATCAGCTTCAGTTTTATTTGACACAAACTAATCACTTTTCATCAAAATTGAGCTAGACTCATCCAAAACGCTTGACTATACAAGCAGAGTCACGGCACACACAGTATATGCTTTTTCATATGTTTCTATCAGTTTCAGTGTTATTTGACAACAACTAGTCACTTTTCATCAGAATTGAGCCAGACTCATCCAAAACGCTTGACTGTAAGAGCAGAGTCACGGCACACACAGTATATGCTTTTTCATATGTTTCTATCAATTTCAGGGTTATTTCACACAAACTAGTCACTTTTCATCAGAATTGAGCCAGACTCACACCTAATGCTTTATTATACTAGCAGAGTCACGGCACACATAGTATATGCTTTTTCATATGTTTCTATCAGTTTCAGGGTTATTCGACACAAACTAGTCACTTTTCATCAGAATTGAGCCAGACTCACACCTAATGCTTTATTATACTAGCAGAGTCACGGCACACATAGTATATGCTTTTTCATATGTTTCTATCAGTTTCAGTGTTATTTGACACAAACTAGTTACTTTTCATCAAAATTGAGCCAGACTCATCCAAAACGCTTGACTGTCCTAGCAGAGTCACGGCACACACAGTATATGCTTTTTCATATGTTTCTATCAGTTTCAGTGTTATTCGACACAAACTAGTCACTTTTCATCAGAATTGAGCCACACTCATCCAAAACGCTTGATTGTACAAGCAGAGTCACGGCACACACAGTATATGCTTTTTCATATGTTTCTATCAATTTCAGGGTTATTTCACACAAACTAGTCACTTTTCATCAGAATTGAGCCAGACTCACACCTAATGCTTTTTTATACTAGCAGAGTCACGGCACTCATAGTATATGCTTTTTCATATGTTTCTAGCAGTTTCAGTGTTATTCGACAACAGCTACTCACTTTTCATCAAAATTGAGCCAGACTCATCCAAAACGCTTGACTGTACAAGCAGAGTCACGGCACACACAGTATATGCTTTTTCATATGTTTCTATCAATTTCAGGGTTATTTCACACAAACTAGTCACTTTTCATCAGAATTGAGCCAGACTCACACCTAATGCTTTATTATACTAGCAGAGTCACGGCACACATAGTATATGCTTTTTCATATGTTTCTATCAGTTTCAGTGTTATTTGACACAAACTAGTCACTTTTCATCAAAATTGAGCTAGACTCATCCAAAACGCTTGACTGTACAAGCAGAGTCACGGCACACACAGTATATGCTTTTTCATATGTTTCTATCAGTTTCAGTGTTATTTGACAACAACTAGTCACTTTTCATCAGAATTGAGCCAGACTCATCCAAAACGCTTGACTGTAAGAGCAGAGTCACGGCACACACAGTATATGCTTTTTCATATGTTTCTATCAATTTCAGGGTTATTTCACACAAACTAGTCACTTTTCATCAAAATTGAGCCAGACTCATCCAAAACGCTTGACTGTACATGCAGAGTCACGGCACACACAGTATATGCTTTTTCATATGTTTCTATCAGTTTCAGTGTTATTTAACAAAAACTGGTCACTTTTCATCAAAATTGAGCCAGACTCATCCAAAACGCTTGACTGTACAAGCAGAGTCACGGCACACACAGTACATGCTTTTTCATATGTTTCTATCAATATCAGGGTTATTTCACACAAACTAGTCACTTTTCATCAAAATTGAGCCAGACTCACACCTAATGCTTTATTATACTAGCAGAGTCACGGCACACATAGTATATGCTTTTTCCTATGTTTCTATCAGTTTCAGTGTTATTCGACACAAACTAGTCACTTTTCATCAGAATTGAGCCAGACTCACACCTAATGCTTTATTATACTAGCAGAGTCACGGCACACACAGTATATGCTTTTTCATATGTTTCTATCAGTTTCAGTGTTATTTGACAACAACTAGTCACTTTTCATCAAAATTGAGCCAGACTCATCCAAAACGCTTGACTGTACAAGCAGAGTCACGGCACACACAGTACATGCTTTTTCATATGTTTCTATCAATATCAGGGTTATTTCACACAAACTAGTCACTTTTCATCAGAATTGAGCCAGACTCACACCTAATGCTTTATTGTACTAGCAGAGTCACGGCACACATAGTATATGCTTTTTCATATGTTTCTATCAGTTTCAGTGTTATTTGACACAAACTAGTCACTTTTCATCAGAATTGAGCCATACTCATCCAAAACGCTTGACTGTACAAGGAGAGTCACAGCACACAGAATGTATGCTTTTTCATATGTTTCTATCAATTTCATTTTTATTTGACAACAACTAGTCACTTTTCATCAGAATTGAGCCAGACTCATCCAAAACGCTTGACTGTACAAGCAGAGTCACAGCACACACAGTATATGCTTTTTCATATGTTTCTATCAATTTCAGGGTTATTTCACACAAACTAGTCACTTTTCATCAGAATTGAGCCAGACTCACACCTAATGCTTTATTGTACTAGCTGAGTCACGGCACACATATTATATGCTTTTTCATATGTTTCTATCAGTTTCAGTGTTATTCGACACAAACTAGTCACTTTTCATCAGAATTGAGCCAGACTCATCCAAAATGCTTGACTGTACAAGGAGAGTCACGGCACACACAGTATATGCTTTTTCATATGTTTCTATCAGTTTCAGTGTTATTTGACAACAACTAGTCACTTTTCATGAAAATTGAGCCAGACTCATCCAAAACGCTTGACTGTACAAGCAGAGTCACGGCACACACAGTAAATGCTTTTTCATATGTTTCTATCAATTTCAGGGTTATTTCACACAAACTAGTCACTTTTCATCAGAATTGAGCCAGACTCATCCAAAACGCTTGACTGTAAGAGCAGAGTCACGGCACACACAGTATATGCTTTTTCATATGTTTCTATCAATTTCAGGGTTATTTCGCACAAACTAGTCACTTTTCATTAGAAGTGAGCCAGACTCACACCTAATGCTTTATTATACTAGCAGAGTCACGGCACACATACTATATGATTTTTCATATGTTTCTATCAGTTTCAGTGTTATTTGACAACAACTAGTCACTTTTCATCAGAATTGAGCCAGACTCATCCAAAACGCTTGACTGTACAAGGAGAGTCACGGCACACATAGTATATGCTTTTTCATATGTTTCTATCAGTTTCAGTGTTATTCGACACAAACTAGTCACTTTTCATCAGAATTGAGCCAGACTCATCCAAAACGCTTGACTGTACAAGGAGAGTCACGGCACACACAGTATAGGCTTTTTCATATGTTTCTATCAGTTTCAGTGTTATTTGACAACAACTAGTCACTTTTCATCAAAATTGAGCCAGACTCATCCAAAACGCTTGACTGTACAAGCAGAGTCACGGCACACACATTAAATGCTTTTTCATATGTTTCTATCAAATTTCAGGGTTATTTCACACAAACTAGTCACTTTTCATCAGAATTGAGCCAGACTCACACCTAATGCTTTATTATACTAGCAGAGTCACGGCACACATAGTATATGCTTTTTCATATGTTTCTATCAGTTTCAGGGTTATTTGACAAAAACTAGTCACTTTTCATCAAAATTGAGCCAGACTCATCCAAAACGCTTGACTGCAAGAGTAGAGTCACGGCTCACACAGTATATGCTTTTTCATATGTTTCTATCAGTTTCAGTGTTATTCGACACAAACTAGTCACTTTTCATCAAAATTGAGCCAGACTCATCCAAAACGCTTGACTGTACAAGCAGAGTCACGGCACACACAGTATATGCTTTTTCATATGTTTCTATCAGTTTCAGTGTTATTCGACACAAACTAGTCACTTTTCATCAAAATTGAGCCAGACTCACACCTAATGCTTTATTATACTAGGAGAGTCACAGCACACATAGTATATGCTTTTTCATATGTTTCTATCAGTTTCAGTGTTATTCGACACAAACTAGTCACTTTTCATCAGAATTGAGCCAGACTCATCCAAAACGCTTGACTGTACAAGCAGAGTCACGGCACACACAGTACATGCTTTTTCATATGTTTCTATCAATATCAGGGTTATTTCACACAAACTAGTCACTTTTCATCAAAATTGAGCAAGACTCACACCTAATGCTTTATTATACTAGCAGAGTCACGGCACACATAGTATATGCTTTTTCATATGTTTCTATCAGTTTCAGTGTTATTCGACACAAACTAGTCACTTTTCATCAGAATTGAGCCAGACTCACACCTAATGCTTTATTATACTAGCAGAGTCACGGCACACACAGTATATGCTTTTTCATATGTTTCTATCAGTTTCAGTGTTATTCGACACAAACTAGTCACTTTTCATCAGAATTGAGCCAGACTCATCGAAAACGCTTGACTGTACTAGCAGAGTCACGGCACACACAGTATATGCTTTTTCATATGTTTCTATCAGTTTCAGTGTTATTCGACAAAAAGTAGTCACTTTTCATCAGAATTGAGCCAGACTCACACCTAATGCTTTATTATACTAGCAGAGTCACGGCACACATAGTATATGCTTTTTCATATGTTTCTATCAGTTTCAGTGTTATTTGACACAAACTAGTTACTTTTCATCAAAATTGAGCCAGACTCATCCAAAACGCTTGACTGTCCTAGCAGAGTCACGGCACACACAGTATATGCTTTTTCATATGTTTCTATCAGTTTCAGTGTTATTTGACACAAACTAGTCACTTTTCATCAGAATTGAGCCATACTCATCCAAAACGCTTGACTGTACAAGGAGAGTCACAGCACACAGAATGTATGCTTTTTCATATGTTTCTATCAATTTCATTGTTATTTGACAACAACTAGTCACTTTTCATCAGAATTGAGCCAGACTCATCCAAAACGCTTGACTGTACAAGCAGAGTCACAGCACACACAGTATATGCTTTTTCATATGTTTCTATCAATTTCAGGGTTATTTCACACAAACTAGTCACTTTTCATCAGAATTGAGCCAGACTCACACCTAATGCTTTATTGTACTAGCAGAGTCACGGCACACATATTATATGCTTTTTCATATGTTTCTATCAGTTTCAGTGTTATTCGACACAAACTAGTCACTTTTCATCAGAATTGAGCCAGACTCATCCAAAATGCTTGACTGTACAAGGAGAGTCACGGCACACACAGTATATGCTTTTTCATATGTTTCTATCAGTTTCAGTGTTATTTGACAACAACTAGTCACTTTTCATGAAAATTGAGCCAGACTCATCCAAAACGCTTGACTGTACAAGCAGAGTCACGGCACACACAGTAAATGCTTTTTCATATGTTTCTATCAATTTC
Source organism: Thunnus albacares (assembly GCF_914725855.1). NCBI lineage: Eukaryota > Metazoa > Chordata > Actinopteri > Scombriformes > Scombridae > Thunnus > Thunnus albacares. The sequence continues at coordinate 22,380 of NW_025335234.1, forward strand.
AGGGTTATTTCACACAAACTAGTCACTTTTCATCAGAATTGAGCCAGACTCACACCTAATGCTTTATTATACTAGCAGAGTCACGGCACACATAGTATATGCTTTTTCATATGTTTCTATCAGTTTCAGTGTTATTCGACACAAACTAGTCACTTTTCATCAGAATTGAGCCAGACTCATCCAAAACGCTTGACTGTACAAGCAGAGTCACGGCACACACAGTATATGCTTTTTCACATGTTTCTATCAGTTTCAGTGTTATTCGATACAAACTAGTCACTTTTCATCAGAATTGAGCCAGACTCATCCAAAACGCTTGACTGTACAAGCAGAGTCACGGCACACACAGTATATGCTTTTTCATATGTTTCTATCAGTTTCAATGTTATTTGACAAAAACTAGTCACTTTTCATCAGAATTGAGCCAGACTCATCCAAAACGCTTGATTGTACAAGCAGAGTCACGGCATACAATTTATTCTTTTTCATATGTTTCTATCAATTTCAGTTTTATTCGACACAAACTAGTCACTTTTCATCAAAATTGAGCCAGACTCATCCAAAACGCTTGACTGTACAAGGAGAGTCACGGCACACACAGTATATGCTTTTTCATATGTTTCTATCAGTTTCAGTGTTATTCGACACAAACTAGTCACTTTTCATCAAAATTGAGCCAGACTCACACCTAATGCTTTATTATACTAGGAGAGTCACAGCACACATAGTATATGCTTTTTCATATGTTTCTATCAGTTTCAGTGTTATTCGACACAAACTAGTCACTTTTCATCAGAATTGAGCCAGACTCATCCAAAATGCTTGACTGTACAAGCAGAGTCACGGCACACACAGTATATACTTTTTCATATGTTTCTATCAATTTCAGGGTTATTTCACACAAACTAGTCACTTTTCATCAGAATTGAGCCAGACTCACACCTAATGCTTTATTATACTAGCAGAGTCACGGCACACATAGTATATGCTTTTTCATATGTTTCTATCAGTTTCAGTGTTATTTGACAACAACTAGTCACTTTTCATGAAAATTGAGCCAGACTCATCCAAAACGCTTGACTGTACAAGCAGAGTCACGGCACACACAGTAAATGCTTTTTCATATGTTTCTATCAATTTCAGGGTTATTTCACACAAACTAGTCACTTTTCATCAGAATTGAGCCAGACTCATCCAAAACGCTTGACTGTACAAGGAGAGTCACGGCACACACAGTATATGCTTTTTCATATGTTTCTATCAGTTTCAGTGTTATTTTACAACAGCTACTCACTTTTCATCAAAATTGAGCCAGACTCATCCAAAACGCTTGACTGTACAAGCAGAGTCACGGCACACACAGTATATGCTTTTTCATATGTTTCTATCAATATCAGGGTTATTTCACACAAACTAGTCACTTTTCATCAGAATTGAGCCAGACATCCAAAACGCTTGACTGTAAGAGCAGAGTCACGGCACACACAGTATATGCTTTTTCATATGTTTCTATCAATTTCAGGGTTATTTCACAGAAACTAGTCACTTTTCATCAGAATTGAGCCAGACTCACACCTAATGCTTTATTGTACTAACAGAGTCACGGCACACATAGTATATGCTTTTTCATATGTTTCTATCAGTTTCAGTGTTATTCGACACAAACTAGTCACTTTTCATCAGAATTGAGCCAGACTCATCCAAAATGCTTGACTGTACAAGGAGAGTCACGGCACACACAGTATATGCTTTTTCATATGTTTCTATCAGTTTCAGTGTTATTTGACAACAACTAGTCACTTTTCATGAAAATTGAGCCAGACTCATCCAAAACGCTTGACTGTACAAGCAGAGTCACGGCACACACAGTAAATGCTTTTTCATATGTTTCTATCAATTTCAGGGTTATTTCACACAAACTAGTCACTTTTCATCAGAATTGAGCCAGACTCACACCTAATGCTTTATTATACTAGCAGAGTCACGGCACACATAGTATATGCTTTTTCATATGTTTCTATCAGTTTCAGTGTTATTCGACACAAACTAGTCACTTTTCATCAGAATTGAGCCAGACTCATCCAAAATGCTTGACTGTACAAGCAGAGTCACGGCACACATAGTATATGCTTTTTCATATGTTTCTATCAATTTCAGGGTTATTTCACACAAACTAGTCACTTTTCATCAGAATTGAGCCAGACTCATCCAAAACGCTTGACTGTAAGAGCAGAGCCACGGCACACACAGTATATGCTTTTTCATATGTTTCTATCAATTTCAGGGTTATTTCACACAAACTAGTCACTTTTCATCAGAATTGAGCCAGACTCACACCTAATGCTTTATTATACTAGCAGAGTCACGGCACACATAGTATATGCTTTTTCATATGTTTCTATCAGTTTCAGTGTTATTTGACTAAAACTAGTCACTTTTCATCAAAATTGAGCCAGACTCATCCAAAACGCTTGACTGTACAAGCAGAGTCACGGCACACACAGTATATGCTTTTTCATATGTTTCTATCAGTTTCAGTGTTATTTGACAACAACTAGTCACTTTTCATCAAAATTGAGCCAGACTCATCAAAAACGCTTGACTGTACAAGCAGAGTCACGGCACACACAGTACATGCTTTTTCATATGTTTCTATCAATATCAGGGTTATTTCACACAAACTAGTCACTTTTCATCAAAATTGAGCCAGACTCACATCTAATGCTTTATTATACTAGCAGAGTCACGGCACACATAGTATATGCTTTTTCATATGTTTCTAGCAGTTTCAGTGTTATTTGACAACAACTAGTCACTTTTCATCAAAATTGAGCCAGACTCATCAAAAACGCTTGACTGTACAAGCAGAGTCACGGCACACACAGTACATGCTTTTTCATATGTTTCTATCAATATCAGGGTTATTTCACACAAACTAGTCACTTTTCATCAAAATTGAGCCAGACTCACATCTAATGCTTTATTATACTAGCAGAGTCACGGCACACATAGTATATGCTTTTTCATATGTTTCTAGCAGTTTCAGTGTTATTCGACACAAACTAGTCACTTTTCATCAGAATTGAGCCAGACTCACACCTAATGCTTTATTATACTAGCAGAGTCACGGCACACACAGTATATGCTTTTTCATATGTTTCTATCAGTTTCAGTGTTATTTGACAACAGCTACTCACTTTTCATCAAAATTGAGCCAGACTCATCCAAAACGCTTGACTGTACAAGCAGAGTCACGGCACACACAGTATATGCTTTTTCATATGTTTCTATCAATTTCAAGGTTATTTCACACAAACTAGTCACTTTTCATCAGAATTGAGCCAGACTCACACCTAATGCTTTATTATACTAGCAGAGTCACGGCACACATAGTATATGCTTTTTCATATGTTTCTATCAGTTTCAGTGTTATTTGACACAAACTAGTCACTTTTCATCAGAATTGAGCCAGACTCATCCAAAACGCTTGACTGTACAAGCAGAGTCACGGCACACACAGTATATGCTTTTTCATATGTTTCTATCAGTTTCAGTGTTATTCGACACAAACTAGTCACTTTTCATCAGAATTGAGCCAGACTCATCGAAAACGCTTGATTGTACTAGCAGAGTCACGGCACACACAGTATATGCTTTTTCATATGTTTCTATCAGTTTCAGTGTTATTCGACAAAAACTAGTCACTTTTCATCAGAATTGAGCCAGACTCACACCTAATGCTTTATTATACTAGCAGAGTCACGGCACACATAGTATATGATTTCCATATGTTTCTATCAGTTTCAGTGTTATTTGACACAAACTAGTCACTTTTCATCAGAATTCAGCCAGACTCATCCAAAATGCTTGACTGTACAAGCAGAGTCACGGCACACACAGTATATGCTTTTTCATATGTTTCTATCAGTTTCAGTTTTATTTGACACAAACTAATCACTTTTCATCAAAATTGAGCCAGACTCATTCAAAACGCTTGACTGTACAAGCAGAGTCACGGCACACACAGTATATGCTTTTTCATATGTTTCTATCAGTTTCAGTTTTATTTGACACAAACTAATTACTTTTCATCAAAACTGAGCCAGACTCATCCAAAACGCTTGACTGTACAAGCAGAGTCACGGCACACACAGTATATGCTTTTTCATATGTTTCTATCAATTTCAGGGTTATTTCACACAAACTAGTCACTTTTCATCAGAATTGAGCCAGACTCACACCTAATGCTTTATTAAACTAGCAGAGTCACGGCACACATAGTATATGCTTTTTCATATGTTTCTATCAGTTTCAGTGTTATTTTACAACAGCTACTCACTTTTCATCAAAATTGAGCCAGACTCATCCAAAACGCTTGACTGTACAAGCAGAGTCACGGCACACACAGTATATGCTTTTTCATATGTTTCTATCAATATCAGGGTTATTTCACACAAACTAGTCACTTTTCATCAGAATTGAGCCAGACTCATCCAAAACGCTTGACTGTAAGAGCAGAGTCATGGCACACACAGTATATGCTTTTTCATATGTTTCTATCAATTTCAGGGTTATTTCACACAAACTAGTCACTTTTCATCAGAATTGAGCCAGACTCACACCTAATGCTTTATTGTACTAGCAGAGTCACGGCACACATAGTATATGCTTTTTCATATGTTTCTATCAGTTTCAGTGTTATTCGACACAAACTAGTCACTTTTCATCAGAATTGAGCCAGACTCATCCAAAATGCTTGACTGTACAAGCAGAGTCACGGCACACACAGTATATACTTTTTCATATGTTTCTATCAGTTTCAGTGTTATTTTACAACAGCTACTCACTTTTCATCAAAATTGAGCCAGACTCATCCAAAACGCTTGACTGTACAAGCAGAGTCACGGCACACACAGTATATGCTTTTTCATATGTTTCTATCAATTTCAGGGTTATTTCACACAAACTAGTCACTTTCCATCAGAATTGAGCCAGACTCACACCTAATGCTTTATTATACTAGCAGAGTCACGGCACACATAGTATATGCTTTTTCATATGTTTCTATCAGTTTCAGTGTTTTTTGACACAAACTAGTCACTTTTCATCAGAATTGAGCCAGACTCATCCAAAACGCTTGACTGTACAAGCAGAGTCACGGCACACACAGTATATGCTTTTTCATATGTTTCTATCAGTTTCAGTGTTATTCGACACAAACTAGTCACTTTTCATCAGAATTGAGGCAGACGCATCGAAAACGTTTGACTGTACTAGCAGAGTCACGGCACACACAGTATATGCTTTTTCATATGTTTCTATCAGTTTCAGTGTTATTCGACAAAAACTAGTCACTTTTCATCAGAATTGAGCCAGACTCACACCTAATGCTTTATTGTACTAGCAGAGTCACGGCACACATAGTATATGATTTCCATATGTTTCTATCAGTTTCAGTGTTATTTGACACAAACTAGTCACTTTTCATCAGAATTCAGCCAGACTCATCCAAAACGCTTGACTGTACAAGCAGAGTCACGGCACACACAGTACATGCTTTTTCATATGTTTCTATCAGTTTCAGTTTTATTTGACACAAACTAATTACTTTTCATCAAAATTGAGCCAGACTCATCCAAAACGCTTGACTGTACAAGCAGAGTCACGGCACACACAGTATATGCTTTTTCATATGTTTCTATCAATTTCAGGGTTATTTCACACAAACTAGTCACTTTTCATCAGAATTGAGCCAGACTCACACCTAATGCTTTATTATACTAGCAGAGTCACGGCACACATAGTATATGCTTTTTCATATGTCTCTATCAGTTTCAGTGTTATTTCACACAAACTAGTCACTTTTCATCAGAATTGAGCCAGACTCACACCTAATGCTTTATTGTACTAGCAGAGTCACGGCACACATAGTATATGCTTTTTCATATGTTTCTATCAGTTTCAGTGTTATTTGACACAAACTAGTCACTTTTCATCAGAATTCAGCCAGACTCATCCAAAACGCTTGACTGTACAAGCAGAGTCACGGCACACACAGTACATGCTTTTTCATATGTTTCTATCAGTTTCAGTTTTATTTGACACAAACTAATTACTTTTCATCAAAATTGAGCCAGACTCATCCAAAACGCTTGACTGTACAAGCAGAGTCACGGCACACACAGTATATGCTTTTTCATATGTTTCTATCAATTTCAGGGTTATTTCACACAAACTAGTCACTTTTCATCAGAATTGAGCCAGACTCACACCTAATGCTTTATTATACTAGCAGAGTCACGGCACACATAGTATATGCTTTTTCATATGTCTCTATCAGTTTCAGTGTTATTTCACACAAACTAGTCACTTTTCATCAGAATTGAGCCAGACTCACACCTAATGCTTTATTGTACTAGCAGAGTCACGGCACACATAGTATATGCTTTTTCATATGTTTCTATCAGTTTCAGTGTTATTTAACACAAACTAGTCACTTTTCATCAGAATTGAGCCAGACTCACACCTAATGCTTTATTATACTAGCAGAGTCACGGCACACACAGTATATGCTTTTTCATATGTTTCTATCAGTTTCAGTGTTATTTGACAAAAACTAGTCACTTTTCATCAAAATTGAGCCAGACTCATCCAAAACGCTTGACTATACAAGCAGAGTCACGGCACACACAGTATATGCTTTTTCATATGTTTCTATCAGTTTCAGTGTTATTCGACACAAACTAGTCACTTTTCATCAGAATTGAGCCAGACTCATCCAAAACGCTTGACTGTACAAGCAGAGTCACGGCACACACGGTAAATGCTTTTTCATATGTTTCTATCAATTTCAGGGTTATTTCACACAAACTAGTCACTTTTCATCAGAATTGAGCCAGACTCATCCAAAACGCTTGACTGTAAGAGCAGAGTCACGGCACACACAGTATATGCTTTTTCATATGTTTCTATCAATTTCAGTGTTATTTCACACAAACTAGTCACTTTTCATCAGAATTGAGCCAGACTCACACCTAATGCTTTATTGTACTAGCAGAGTCACGGCACACATAGTATATGCTTTTTCATATGTTTCTATCAGTTTCAGTGTTATTTGACACAAACTAGTCACTTTTCATCAGAATTGAGCCAGACTCACACCTAATGCTTTATTATACTAGCAGAGTCACGGCACACACAGTATATGCTTTTTCATATGTTTCTATCAGTTTCAGTGTTATTTGACAAAAACTAGTCACTTTTCATCAAAATTGAGCCAGACTCATCCAAAACGCTTGACTATACAAGCAGAGTCACGGCACACACAGTATATGCTTTTTCATATGTTTCTATCAGTTTCAGTGTTATTCGACACAAACTAGTCACTTTTCATCAGAATTGAGCCAGACTCATCCAAAACGCTTGACTGTACAAGCAGAGTCACGGCACACACGGTAAATGCTTTTTCATATGTTTCTATCAATTTCAGGGTTATTTCACACAAACTAGTCACTTTTCATCAGAATTGAGCCAGACTCATCCAAAACGCTTGACTGTAAGAGCAGAGTCACGGCACACACAGTATATGCTTTTTCATATGTTTCTATCAATTTCAGGGTTATTTCACACAAACTAGTCACTTTTCATCATAATTGAGCCAGACTCACACCTAATGCTTTATTATACTAGCAGAGTCACGGCACACATAGTATATGCTTTTTCATATGTTTCTATCAGTTTCAGGGTTATTTGACAAAAACTAGTCACTTTTCATCAAAATTGAGCCAGACTCATCCAAAACGCTTGACTGTACAAGCAGAGTCACGGCACACACAGTATATGCTTTTTCATATGTTTCTATCAGTTTCAGTGTTATTTGACAACAACTAGTCACTTTTCATCAAAATTGAGCCAGACTCATCCAAAACGCTTGACTGTACAAGCAGAGTCACGGCACACACAGTACATGCTTTTTCATATGTTTCTATCAATTTCAGGGTTATTTCACACAAACTAGTCACTTTTCATCAAAATTGAGCCAGACTCACACCTAATGCTTTATTATACTAGCAGAGTCACGGCACACATAGTATATGCTTTTTCATATGTTTCTATCAGTTTCAGTGTATTCGACACAAACTAGTCACTTTTCATCAGAATTGAGCCAGACTCACACCTAATGCTTTATTATACTAGCAGAGTCACGGCACACACAGTATATGCTTTTTCATATGTTTCTATTAGTTTCAGTGTTATTTGACAACAGCTACTCACTTTTCATCAAAATTGAGCCAGACTCATCCAAAACGCTTGACTGTACAAGCAGAGTCACGGCACACACAGTATATGCTTTTTCATATGTTTCTATCAGTTTCAGTGTTATTTGACAACAACTAGTCACTTTTCATCAAAATTGAGCCAGACTCATCCAAAACGCTTGACTGTACAAGCAGAGTCACGGCACACACAGTACATGCTTTTTCATATGTTTCTATCAATATCAGGGTTATTTCACACAAACTAGTCACTTTTCATCAAAATTGAGCCAGACTCACACCTAATGCTTTATTATACTAGCAGAGTCACGGCACACATAGTATATGCTTTTTCATATGTTTCTAGCAGTTTCAGTGTTATTCGACACAAACTAGTCACTTTTCATCAGAATTGAGCCAGACTCACACCTAATGCTTTATTATACTAGCAGAGTCACGGCACACACAGTATATGCTTTTTCATATGTTTCTATCAGTTTCAGTGTTATTTGACAACAGCTACTCACTTTTCATCAAAATTGAGCCAGACTCATCCAAAACGCTTGACTGTATAAGCAGAGTCACGGCACACACAGTATATGCTTTTTCATATGTTTCTATCAATTTCAGGGTTATTTGACACAAACTAGTCACTTTTCATCAGAATTGAGCCAGACTCATCCAAAACGCTTGACTGTACAAGCAGAGTCACGGCACACACAGTATATGCTTTTTCATATGTTTCTATCACTTTCAGTGTTATTTGACACAAACTAGTCACTTTTCATCAGAATTGAGCCAGACTCACACCTAATGCTTTATTATACTAGCAGAGTCACGGCACACATAGTATATGCTTTTTCATATGTTTCTATCAGTTTCAGTGTTATTTGACACAAACTAGTCACTTTTCATCAGAATTGAGCCAGACTCATCCAAAACGCTTGACTGTACAAGCAGAGTCACGGCACACACAGTATATGCTTTTTCATATGTTTCTATCAGTTTCAGTGTTATTCGACAAAAACTAGTCACTTTTCATCAGAATTGAGCCAGACTCACACCTAATGCTTTATTGTACTAGCAGAGTCACGGCACACATAGTATATGATTTCCATATGTTTCTATCAGTTTCAGTGTTATTTGACACAAACTAGTCACTTTTCATCAGAATTCAGCCAGACTCATCCAAAACGCTTGACTGTACAAGCAGAGTCACGGCACAAATAGTATATGCTTTTTCATATGTTTCTATCAATATCAGGGTTATTTCACACAAACTAGTCACTTTTCATCAGAATTGAGCCAGACTCATCCAAAACGCTTGACTGTAAGAGCAGAGTCATGGCACACACAGTATATGCTTTTTCATATGTTTCTATCAATTTCAGGGTTATTTCACACAAACTAGTCACTTTTCATCAGAATTGAGCCAGACTCACACCTAATGCTTTATTGTACTAGCAGAGTCACGGCACACATAGTATATGCTTTTTCATATGTTTCTATCAGTTTCAGTGTTATTCGACACAAACTAGTCACTTTTCATCAAAATTGAGCCAGACTCATCCAAAATGCTTGACTGTACAAGCAGAGTCACGGCACACACAGTATATACTTTTTCATATGTTTCTATCAGTTTCAGTGTTATTTTACAACAGCTACTCACTTTTCATCAAAATTGAGCCAGACTCATCCAAAACGCTTGACTGTACAAGCAGAGTCACGGCACACACAGTATATGCTTTTTCATATGTTTCTATCAATTTCAGGGTTATTTCACACAAACTAGTCACTTTTCATCAGAATTGAGCCAGACTCATCCAAAACGCTTGACTACACAAGCAGAGTCACGGCACACACAGTATATGCTTTTTCATATGTTTCTATCAGTTTCAGTGTTATTTGACAAAAACTAGTCACTTTTCATCAAAATTGAGCCAGACTCATCCAAAACGCTTGACTGTATAAGCAGAGTCACGGCACACACAGTATATGCTTTTTCATATGTTTCTATCAGTTTCAGTGTTATTCGACACAAACTAGTCACTTTTCATCAGAATTGAGCCAGACTCATCCAAAACGCTTGACTGTAAGAGCAGAGTCACGGCACACACAGTATATGCTTTTTCATATGTTTCTATCAATTTCAGGGTTATTTCACACAAACTAGTCACTTTTCATCAGAATTGAGCCAGACTCACACCTAATGCTTTATTATACTAGCAGAGTCACGGCACACATAGTATATGCTTTTTCATATGTTTCTATCAGTTTCAGGGTTATTTGACAAAAACTAGTCACTTTTCATCAAAATTGAGCCAGACTCATCCAAAACGCTTGACTGTACAAGCAGAGTCACGGCACACACAGTATATGCTTTTTCATATGTTTCTATCAGTTTCAGTGTTATTTGACAACAACTAGTCACTTTTCATCAAAATTGAGCCAGACTCATCCAAAACGCTTGACTGTACAAGCAGAGTCACGGCACACACAGTACATGCTTTTTCATATGTTTCTATCAATATCAGGGTTATTTCACACAAACTAGTCACTTTTCATCAAAATTGAGCCAGACTCACACCTAATGCTTTATTATACTAGCAGAGTCACGGCACACATAGTATATGCTTTTTCATATGTTTCTAGCAGTTTCAGTGTTATTCGACACAAACTAGTCACTCTTCATCAGAATTGAGCCAGACTCACACCTAATGCTTTATTATACTAGCAGAGTCATGGCACACACAGTATATGCTTTTTCATATGTTTCTATCAGTTTCAGTGTTATTTGACAACAGCTACTCACTTTTCATCAAAATTGAGCCAGACTCATCCAAAACGCTTGACTGTATAAGCAGAGTCACGGCACACACAGTATATGCTTTTTCATATATTTCTATCAATTTCAGGGTTATTTGACACAAACTAGTCACTTTTCATCAGAATTGAGCCAGACTCATCCAAAACGCTTGACTGTACAAGCAGAGTCACGGCACACACAGTATATGCTTTTTCATATGTTTCTATCAGTTTCAGTTTTATTTGACACAAACTAATTACTTTTCATCAAAATTGAGCCAGACTCATCCAAAACGCTTGACTGTACAAGCAGAGTCACGGCACACACAGTATATGCTTTTTCATATGTTTCTATCAATTTCAGGGTTATTCGACAAAAACTAGTCACTTTTCATCAGAATTGAGCCAGACTCACACCTAATGCTTTATTGTACTAGCAGAGTCACGGCACACATAGTATATGATTTCCATATGTTTCTATCAGTTTCAGTGTTATTTGACACAAACTAGTCACTTTTCATCAGAATTCAGCCAGACTCATCCAAAATGCTTGACTGTACAAGGAGAGTCACGGCACACACAGTATATGCTTTTTCATATGTTTCTATCAGTTTCAGTTTTATTTGACACAAACTAATCACTTTTCATCAAAATTGAGCCAGACTCATCCAAAACGCTTGACTGTACAAGCAGAGTCACGGCACACACAGTATATGCTTTTTCATATGTTTCTATCAATTTCAGGGTTATTTCACACAAACTAGTCACTTTTCATCAGAATTGAGCCAGACTCATCCAAAACGCTTGACTGTACAAGCAGAGTCACGGCACACACAGTATATGCTTTTTCATATGTTTCTATCAGTTTCAGTGTTATTTGACACAAACTAGTCACTTTTCATCAGAATTGAGCCAGACTCACACCTAATGCTTTATTATACTAGCAGAGTCACGGCACACATAGTATATGCTTTTTCATATGTTTCTATCAGTTTCAGTGTTATTTGACACAAACTAGTCACTTTTCATCAGAATTGAGCCAGACTCATCCAAAACGCTTGACTGTACAAGCAGAGTCACGGCACACACAGTATATGCTTTTTCATATGTTTCTATCAATTTCAGGGTTATTTCACACAAACTAGTCACTTTTCATCAAAATTGAGCCAGACTCACACCTAATGCTTGACTGTACAAGCAGAGTGACGGCACACACAGTATATGCTTTTTCATATGTTTCTATCAGTTTCAGTGTTATTTGACACAAACTAGTCACTTTTCATCAGAATTGAGCCAGACTCATCCAAAACGCTTGACTGTACAAGCAGAGTCACGGCACACACAGTATATGCTTTTTCATATGTTTCTATCAGTTTCAGTGTTATTCGACACAAACTAGTCACTTTTCATCAGAATTGAGCCAGACTCATCCAAAACGCTTGACTGTACTAGCAGAGTCACGGCACACACAGTATATGCTTTTTCATATGTTTCTATCAGTTTCAGTGTTATTCGACAAAAACTAGTCACTTTTCATCAGAATTGAGCCAGACTCACACCTAATGCTTTATTGTACTAGCAGAGTCACGGCACACATAGTATATGATTTCCATATGTTTCTATCAGTTTCAGTGTTATTTGACACAAACTAGTCACTTTTCATCAGAATTGAGCCAGACTCATCCAAAACGCTTGACTGTACAAGCAGAGTCACGGCACACACAGTATATGCTTTTTCATATGTTTCTATCAGTTTCAGTTTTATTTGACACAAACTAATTACTTTTCATCAAAATTGAGCCAGACTCATCCAAAACGCTTGACTGTACAAGCAGAGTCACGGCACACACAGTATATGCTTTTTCATATGTTTCTATCAATTTCAGGGTTATTCGACAAAAACTAGTCACTTTTCATCAGAATTGAGCCAGACTCACACCTAATGCTTTATTGTACTAGCAGAGTCACAGCACACATAGTATATGATTTCCATATGTTTCTATCAGTTTCAGTGTTATTTGACACAAACTAGTCACTTTTCATCAGAATTCAGCCAGACTCATCCAAAATGCTTGACTGTACAAGGAGAGTCACGGCACACACAGTATATGCTTTTTCATATGTTTCTATCAGTTTCAGTTTTATTTGACACAAACTAATCACTTTTCATCAAAATTGAGCCAGACTCATCCAAAACGCTTGACTGTACAAGCAGAGTCACGGCACACACAGTATATGCTTTTTCATATGTTTCTATCAATTTCAGGGTTATTTCACACAAACTAGTCACTTTTCATCAGAATTGAGCCAGACTCATCCAAAACGCTTGACTGTACAAGCAGAGTCACGGCACACACAGTATATGCTTTTTCATATGTTTCTATCAGTTTCAGTGTTATTTGACACAAACTAGTCACTTTTCATCAGAATTGAGCCAGACTCACACCTAATGCTTTATTATACTAGCAGAGTCACGGCACACATAGTATATGCTTTTTCATATGTTTCTATCAGTTTCAGTGTTATTTGACACAAACTAGTCACTTTTCATCAGAATTGAGCCAGACTCATCCAAAACGCTTGACTGTACAAGCAGAGTCACGGCACACACAGTATATGCTTTTTCATATGTTTCTATCAATTTCAGGGTTATTTCACACAAACTAGTCACTTTTCATCAGAATTGAGCCAGACTCACACCTAATGCTTGACTGTACAAGGAGAGTCACGGCACACACAGTATATGCTTTTTCATATGTTTCTATCAGTTTCAGTGTTATTTGACACAAACTAGTCACTTTTCATCAGAATTGAGCCAGACTCATCCAAAACGCTTGACTGTACAAGCAGAGTCACGGCACACACAGTATATGCTTTTTCATATGTTTCTATCAGTTTCAGTGTTATTCGACACAAACTAGTCACTTTTCATCAGAATTGAGCCAGACTCATCCAAAACGCTTGACTGTACTAGCAGAGTCACGGCACACACAGTATATGCTTTTTCATATGTTTCTATCAGTTTCAGTGTTATTCGACACAAACTAGTCACTTTTCATCAGAATTGAGCCAGACTCACACCTAATGCTTTATTGTACTAGCAGAGTCACGGCACACATAGTATATGATTTCCATATGTTTCTATCAGTTTCAGTGTTATTTGACACAAACTAGTCACTTTTCATCAGAATTCAGCCAGACTCATCCAAAATGCTTGACTGTACAAGGAGAGTCACGGCACACACAGTATATGCTTTTTCATATGTTTCTATCAGTTTCAGTTTTATTTGACACAAACTAATCACTTTTCATCATAATTGAGCCAGACTCATCCAAAAGAGCAGTAAGAGCAGAGTCACGGCACACACAGTATATGCTTTTTCATATGTTTCTATCAATTTCAGGGTTATTTCACACTAACTAGTCACTTTTCATCAGAATTGAGCCAGACTCACACCTAATGCTTTATTGTACTAGCAGAGTCACAGCACACATAGTATATGCTTTTTCATATGTTTCTATCAGTTTCAGTGTTATTCGACACAAACTAGTCACTTTTCATCAGAATTGAGCCAGACTCATCCAAAATGCTTGACTGTACAAGCAGAGTCACGGCACACACAGTATATGCTTTTTCATATGTTTCTATCAGTTTCAGTGTTATTTTACAACAGCTACTCACTTTTCATCAAAATTGAGCCAGACTCATCCAAAACGCTTGACTGTACAAGCAGAGTCACGGCACACACAGTATATGCTTTTTCATATGTTTCTATCAATTTCAGGGTTATTTCACACAAACTAGTCACTTTTCAATCAGAATTGAGCCAGACTCACACTAATGCTTTATTGTACTAGCAGAGTCACGGCACACATAGTATATGCTTTTTCATATGTTTCTATCAGTTTCAGTGTTATTCGACACAAACTAGTCACTTTTCATCAGAATTCAGCCAGACTCATCCAAAATGCTTGACTGTACAAGGAGAGTCACGGCACACACAGTATATGCTTTTTCATATGTTTCTATCAGTTTCAGTGTTATTTGACAACAACTAGTCACTTTTCATGAAAATTGAGCCAGACTCATCCAAAACGCTTGACTGTACAAGCAGAGTCACGGCACACACAGTAAATGCTTTTTCATATGTTTCTATCAATTTCAGGGTTATTTCACACAAACTAGTCACTTTTCATCAGAATTGAGCCAGACTCACACCTAATGCTTTATTATACTAGCAGAGTCACGGCACACATAGTATATGCTTTTTCATATGTTTCTATCAGTTTCAGTGTTATTCGACACAAACTAGTCACTTTTCATCAGAATTGAGCCAGACTCACACCTAATGCTTTATTATACTAGCAGAGTCACGGCACACATAGTATATGCTTTTACATATGTTTCTATCAGTTTCAGTGGTATTTGACAGAAACTAGTCACTTTTCATCAGAATTGAGCCAGACTCATCCAAAACGCTTGACTGTACAAGCAGAGTCACGGCACACACAGTATATGCTTTTTCATATGTTTCTATCAGTTTCAGTTTTATTTGACACAAACTAATTACTTTTCATCAAAATTGAGCCAGACTCATCCAAAACGCTTGACTGTACAAGCAGAGTCACGGCACACACAGTATATGCTTTTTCATATGTTTCTATCAATTTCAGGGTTATTTCACACAAACTAGTCACTTTTCATCAGAATTGAGCCAGACTCACACCTAATGCTTTATTATACTAGCAGAGTCACGGCACACATAGTATATGCTTTTTCATATGTTTCTATCAGTTTCAGTGTTATTCGACACAAACTAGTCACTTTTCATCAGAATTCAGCCAGACTCATCCAAAATGATTGACTGTACAAGGAGAGTCACGGCACACACAGTATATGCTTTTTCATATGTTTCTATCAGTTTCAGTTTTATTTGACACAAACTAATCACTTTTCATCAAAATTTAGCCAGACTCATCCAAAACGCTTGACTGTACAAGCAGAGTCACGGCACACACAGTATATGCTTTTTCATGTGTTTCTATCAGTTTCAGTTTTATTTGACACAAACTAATTACTTTTCATCAAAATTGAGCCAGACTCATCCAAAACGCTTGACTGTACAAGCAGAGTCACGGCACACACAGTATATGCTTTTTCATATGTTTCTATCAATTTCAGGGTTATTTCACACAAACTAGTCACTTTTCATCAGAATTGAGCCAGACTCACACCTAATGCTTTATTATACTAGCAGAGTCACGGCACACATAGTATATGCTTTTTCATATGTTTCTATCAGTTTCAGTGTTATTCGACACAAACTAGTCACTTTTCATCAGAATTGAGCCAGACTCATCCAAAATGCTTGACTGTACAAGGAGAGTCACGGCACACACAGAATATGCTTTTTCATATGTTTCTATCAGTTTCAGTGTTATTTTACAACAGCTACTCACTTTTCATCAAAATTGAGCCAGACTCATCCAAAACGCTTGACTGTACAAGCAGAGTCACGGCACACACAGTATATGCTTTTTCATATGTTTCTATCAATTTCAGGGTTATTTCACACAAACTAGTCACTTTTCATCAGAATTGAGCCAGACTCATCCAAAACGCTTGACTGTAAGAGCAGAGTCACGGCACACACAGTATATGCTTTTTCATATGTTTCTATCAATTTCAGGGTTATTTCACACTAACTAGTCACTTTTCATCAGAATTGAGCCAGACTCACACCTAATGCTTTATTGTACTAGCAGAGTCACGGCACACATAGTATATGCTTTTTCATATGTTTCTATCAGTTTCAGTGTTATTCGACACAAACTAGTCACTTTTCATCAGAATTGAGCCAGACTCATCCAAAATGCTTGACTGTACAAGCAGAGTCACGGCACACACAGTATATGCTTTTTCATATGTTTCTATCAGTTTCAGTGTTATTTTACAACAGCTACTCACTTTTCATCAAAATTGAGCCAGACTCATCCAAAACGCTTGACTGTACAAGCAGAGTCACGGCACACACAGTATATGCTTTTTCATATGTTTCTATCAATTTCAGGGTTATTTCACACAAACTAGTCACTTTTCATCAGAATTGAGCCAGACTCACACCTAATGCTTTATTGTACTAGCAGAGTCACGGCACACATAGTATATGCTTTTTCATATGTTTCTATCAGTTTCAGTGTTATTCGACACAAACTAGTCACTTTTCATCAGAATTGAGCCAGACTCATCCAAAATGCTTGACTGTACAAGGAGAGTCACGGCACACACAGTATATGCTTTTTCATATGTTTCTATCAGTTTCAGTGTTATTTGACAACAACTAGTCACTTTTCATCAAAATTGAGCCAGACTCATCCAAAACGCTTGACTGTACAAGCAGAGTCACGGCACACACAGTAAATGCTTTTTCATATGTTTCTATCAATTTCAGGGTTATTTCACACAAACTAGTCACTTTTCATCAGAATTGAGCCAGAC
Organism: Thunnus albacares; assembly: GCF_914725855.1. Classification (NCBI taxonomy): domain Eukaryota; kingdom Metazoa; phylum Chordata; class Actinopteri; order Scombriformes; family Scombridae; genus Thunnus; species Thunnus albacares. The sequence continues at coordinate 39,939 of NW_025335234.1, forward strand.
TCACACCTAATGCTTTATTATACTAGCAGAGTCACGGCACACATAGTATATGCTTTTTCATATGTTTCTATCAGTTTCAGTGTTATTCGACACAAACTAGTCACTTTTCATCAGAATTGAGCCAGACTCATCCAAAATGCTTGACTGTACAAGCAGAGTCACGGCACACACAGTATATACTTTTTCATATGTTTCTATCAGTTTCAGTGTTATTTTACAACAGCTACTCACTTTTCATCAAAATTGAGCCAGACTCATCCAAAACGCTTGACTGTACAAGCAGAGCCACGGCACACACAGTATATGCTTTTTCATATGTTTCTATCAATTTCAGGGTTATTTCACACAAACTAGTCACTTTTCATCAGAATTGAGCCAGACTCACACCTAATGCTTGACTGTACAAGGAGAGTCACGGCACACACAGTATATGCTTTTTCATATGTTTCTATCAGTTTCAGTGTTATTTGACACAAACTAGTCACTTTTCATCAGAATTGAGCCAGACTCATCCAAAACGCTTGACTGTACAAGCAGAGTCACGGCACACACAGTATATGCTTTTTCATATGTTTCTATCAGTTTCAGTGTTATTCGACACAAACTAGTCACTTTTCATCAGAATTGAGCCAGACTCATCGAAAACGCTTGACTGTACTAGCAGAGTCACGGCACACACAGTATATGCTTTTTCATATGTTTCTATCAGTTTCAGTGTTATTCGACAAAATCTAGTCACTTTTCATCAGAATTGAGCCAGACTCACACCTAATGCTTTATTGTACTAGCAGAGTCACGGCACACATAGTATATGATTTCCATATGTTTCTATCAGTTTCAGTGTTATTTGACACAAACTAGTCACTTTTCATCAGAATTCAGCCAGACTCATCCAAAATGCTTGACTGTACAAGGAGAGTCACGGCACACACAGTATATGCTTTTTCATATGTTTCTATCAGTTTCAGTTTTATTTGACACAAACTAATCACTTTTCATCAAAATTGAGCCAGACTCATCCAAAAGAGCAGTAAGAGCAGAGTCACGGCACACACAGTATATGCTTTTTCATATGTTTCTATCAATTTCAGGGTTATTTCACACTAACTAGTCACTTTTCATCAGAATTGAGCCAGACTCACACCTAATGCTTTATTGTACTAGCAGAGTCACAGCACACATAGTATATGCTTTTTCATATGTTTCTATCAGTTTCAGTGTTATTCGACACAAACTAGTCACTTTTCATCAGAATTGAGCCAGACTCATCCAAAATGCTTGACTGTACAAGGAGAGTCACGGCACACACAGTATATGCTTTTTCATATGTTTCTATCAGTTTCAGTTTTATTTGACACAAACTAATCACTTTTCATCAAAATTTAGCCAGACTCATCCAAAACGCTTGACTGTACAAGCAGAGTCACGGCACACACAGTATATGCTTTTTCATGTGTTTCTATCAGTTTCAGTTTTATTTGACACAAACTAATTACTTTTCATCAAAATTGAGCCAGACTCATCCAAAACGCTTGACTGTACAAGCAGAGTCACGGCACACACAGTATATGCTTTTTCATATGTTTCTATCAATTTCAGGGTTATTTCACACAAACTAGTCACTTTTCATCAGAATTGAGCCAGACTCACACCTAATGCTTTATTATACTAGCAGAGTCACGGCACACATAGTATATGCTTTTTCATATGTTTCTATCAGTTTCAGTGTTATTCGACACAAACTAGTCACTTTTCATCAGAATTGAGCCAGACTCATCCAAAATGCTTGACTGTACAAGGAGAGTCACGGCACACACAGAATATGCTTTTTCATATGTTTCTATCAGTTTCAGTGTTATTTTACAACAGCTACTCACTTTTCATCAAAATTGAGCCAGACTCATCCAAAACGCTTGACTGTACAAGCAGAGTCACGGCACACACAGTATATGCTTTTTCATATGTTTCTATCAATATCAGGGTTATTTCACACAAACTAGTCACTTTTCATCAGAATTGAGCCAGACTCATCCAAAACGCTTGACTGTAAGAGCAGAGTCACGGCACACACAGTATATGCTTTTTCATATGTTTCTATCAATTTCAGGGTTATTTCACACTAACTAGTCACTTTTCATCAGAATTGAGCCAGACTCACACCTAATGCTTTATTGTACTAGCAGAGTCACGGCACACATAGTATATGCTTTTTCATATGTTTCTATCAGTTTCAGTGTTATTCGACACAAACTAGTCACTTTTCATCAGAATTGAGCCAGACTCATCCAAAATGCTTGACTGTACAAGCAGAGTCACGGCACACACAGTATATGCTTTTTCATATGTTTCTATCAGTTTCAGTGTTATTTGACAACAGCTACTCACTTTTCATCAAAATTGAGCCAGACTCATCCAAAACGCTTGACTGTACAAGCAGAGTCACGGCACACACAGTATATGCTTTTTCATATGTTTCTATCAATTTCAGGGTTATTTCACACAAACTAGTCACTTTTCATCAGAATTGAGCCAGACTCACACCTAATGCTTTATTGTACTAGCAGAGTCACGGCACACATAGTATATGCTTTTTCATATGTTTCTATCAGTTTCAGTGTTATTCGACACAAACTAGTCACTTTTCATCAGAATTGAGCCAGACTCATCCAAAATGCTTGACTGTACAAGGAGAGTCACGGCACACACAGTATATGCTTTTTCATATGTTTCTATCAGTTTCAGTGTTATTTGACAACAACTAGTCACTTTTCATCAAAATTGAGCCAGACTCATCCAAAACGCTTGACTGTACAAGCAGAGTCACGGCACACACAGTAAATGCTTTTTCATATGTTTCTATCAATTTCAGGGTTATTTCACACAAACTAGTCACTTTTCATCAGAATTGAGCCAGACTCACACCTAATGCTTTATTATACTAGCAGAGTCACGGCACACATAGTATATGCTTTTTCATATGTTTCTATCAGTTTCAGTGTTATTCGACACAAACTAGTCACTTTTCATCAGAATTGAGCCAGACTCATCCAAAATGCTTGACTGTACAAGCAGAGTCACGGCACACACAGTATATACTTTTTCATATGTTTCTATCAGTTTCAGTGTTATTTTACAACAGCTACTCACTTTTCATCAAAATTGAGCCAGACTCATCCAAAACGCTTGACTGTACAAGCAGAGCCACGGCACACACAGTATATGCTTTTTCATATGTTTCTATCAATTTCAGGGTTATTTCACACAAACTAGTCACTTTTCATCAGAATTGAGCCAGACTCACACCTAATGCTTGACTGTACAAGGAGAGTCACGGCACACACAGTATATGCTTTTTCATATGTTTCTATCAGTTTCAGTGTTATTTGACACAAACTAGTCACTTTTCATCAGAATTGAGCCAGACTCATCCAAAACGCTTGACTGTACAAGCAGAGTCACGGCACACACAGTATATGCTTTTTCATATGTTTCTATCAGTTTCAGTGTTATTCGACACAAACTAGTCACTTTTCATCAGAATTGAGCCAGACTCATCCAAAACGCTTGACTGTACTAGCAGAGTCACGGCACACACAGTATATGCTTTTTCATATGTTTCTATCAGTTTCAGTGTTATTCGACAAAATCTAGTCACTTTTCATCAGAATTGAGCCAGACTCACACCTAATGCTTTATTGTACTAGCAGAGTCACGGCACACATAGTATATGATTTCCATATGTTTCTATCAGTTTCAGTGTTATTTGACACAAACTAGTCACTTTTCATCAGAATTCAGCCAGACTCATCCAAAATGCTTGACTGTACAAGGAGAGTCACGGCACACACAGTATATGCTTTTTCATATGTTTCTATCAGTTTCAGTTTTATTTGACACAAACTAATCACTTTTCATCAAAATTGAGCCAGACTCATCCAAAAGAGCAGTAAGAGCAGAGTCACGGCACACACAGTATATGCTTTTTCATATGTTTCTATCAATTTCAGGGTTATTTCACACAAACTAGTCACTTTTCATCAGAATTGAGCCAGACTCACACCTAATGCTTTATTGTACTAGCAGAGTCACAGCACACATAGTATATGCTTTTTCATATGTTTCTATCAGTTTCAGTGTTATTTGACACAAACTAGTCACTTTTCATCAGAATTGAGCCAGACTCATCCAAAATGCTTGACTGTACAAGCAGAGTCACGGCACACACAGTATATGCTTTTTCATATGTTTCTATCAGTTTCAGTGTTATTTTACAACAGCTACTCACTTTTCATCAAAATTGAGCCAGACTCATCCAAAACGCTTGACTGTACAAGCAGAGTCACGGCACACACAGTATATGCTTTTTCATATGTTTCTATCAATTTCAGGGTTATTTCACACAAACTAGTCACTTTTCATCAGAATTGAGCCAGACTCACACCTAATGCTTTATTGTACTAGCAGAGTCACGGCACACATAGTATATGCTTTTTCATATGTTTCTATCAGTTTCAGTGTTATTCGACACAAACTAGTCACTTTTCATCAGAATTCAGCCAGACTCATCCAAAATGCTTGACTGTACAAGGAGAGTCACGGCACACACAGTATATGCTTTTTCATATGTTTCTATCAGTTTCAGTGTTATTTGACAACAACTAGTCACTTTTCATGAAAATTGAGCCAGACTCATCCAAAACGCTTGACTGTACAAGCAGAGTCACGGCACACACAGTATATGCTTTTTCATATGTTTCTATCAATTTCAGGGTTATTTCACACTAACTAGTCACTTTTCATCAGAATTGAGCCAGACTCACACCTAATGCTTTATTGTACTAGCAGAGTCACAGCACACATAGTATATGCTTTTTCATATGTTTCTATCAGTTTCAGTGTTATTCGACACAAACTAGTCACTTTTCATCAGAATTGAGCCAGACTCATCCAAAATGCTTGACTGTACAAGCAGAGTCACGGCACACACAGAATATACTTTTTCATATGTTTCTATCAGTTTCAGTGTTATTTTACAACAGCTACTCACTTTTCATCAAAATTGAGCCAGACTCATCCAAAACGCTTGACTGTACAAGTAGAGTCACGGCACACACAGTATATGCTTTTTCATATGTTTCTATCAATTTCAGGGTTATTTCACACAAACTAGTCACTTTTCATCAGAATTGAGCCAGACTCACACCTAATGCTTTATTGTACTAGCAGAGTCACGGCACACATAGTATATGCTTTTTCATATGTTTCTATCAGTTTCAGTGTTATTCGACACAAACTAGTCACTTTTCATCAGAATTGAGCCAGACTCATCCAAAATGCTTGACTGTACAAGGAGAGTCACGGCACACACAGTATATGCTTTTTCATATGTTTCTATCAGTTTCAGTGTTATTTGGCAACAACTAGTCACTTTTCATGAAAATTGAGCCAGACTCATCCAAAACGCTTGACTGTACAAGCAGAGTCACGGCACACACAGTAAATGCTTTTTCATATGTTTCTATCAATTTCAGGGTCATTTCACACAAACTAGTCACTTTTCATCAGAATTGAGCCAGACTCACACCTAATGCTTGACTGTACAAGGAGAGTCACGGCACACACAGTATATGCTTTTTCATATGTTTCTATCAGTTTCAGTGTTATTTGACACAAACTAGTCACTTTTCATCAGAATTGAGCCAGACTCATCCAAAACGCTTGACTGTACAAGCAGAGTCACGGCACACACAGTATATGCTTTTTCATATGTTTCTATCAGTTTCAGTGTTATTCGACACAAACTAGTCACTTTTCATCAGAATTGAGCCAGACTCATCGAAAACGCTTGACTGTACTAGCAGAGTCACGGCACACACAGTATATGCTTTTTCATATGTTTCTATCAGTTTCAGTGTTATTCGACAAAAACTAGTCACTTTTCATCAGAATTGAGCCAGACTCACACCTAATGCTTTATTGTACTAGCAGAGTCACGGCACACATAGTATATGATTTCCATATGTTTCTATCAGTTTCAGTGTTATTTGACACAAACTAGTCACTTTTCATCAGAATTCAGCCAGACTCATCCAAAATGCTTGACTGTACAAGGAGAGTCACGGCACACACAGTATATGCTTCTTCATATGTTTCTATCAGTTTCAGTTTTATTTGACACAAACTAATCACTTTTCATCAAAATTGAGCCAGACTCATCCAAAAGAGCAGTAAGAGCAGAGTCACGGCACACACAGTATATGCTTTTTCATATGTTTCTATCAATTTCAGGGTTATTTCACACTAACTAGTCACTTTTCATCAGAATTGAGCCAGACTCACACCTAATGCTTTATTGTACTAGCAGAGTCACAGCACACATAGTATATGCTTTTTCATATGTTTCTATCAGTTTCAGTGTTATTCGACACAAACTAGTCACTTTTCATCAGAATTGAGCCAGACTCACACCTAATGCTTTATTATACTAGCAGAGTCACGGCACACATAGTATATGCTTTTTCATATGTTTCTATCAGTTTCAGTGTTATTCGACACAAACTAGTCACTTTTCATCAGAATTGAGCCAGACTCACACCTAATGCTTTATTATACTAGCAGAGTCACGGCACACATAGTATATGCTTTTTCATATGTTTCTATCAGTTTCAGTGTTATTCGACACAAACTAGTCACTTTTCATCAGAATTCAGCCAGACTCATCCAAAATGCTTGACTGTACAAGGAGAGTCACGGCACACACAGTATATGCTTTTTCATATGTTTCTATCAGTTTCAGTTTTATTTGACACAAACTAATCACTTTTCATCAAAATTGAGCCAGACTCATCCAAAACGCTTGACTGTACAAGCAGAGTCACGGCACACACAGTATATGCTTTTTCATATGTTTTTATCAGTTTCAGTTTTATTTGACACAAACTAATTACTTTTCATCAAAATTGAGCCAGACTCATCCAAAACGCTTGACTGTACAAGCAGAGTCACGGCACACACAGTATATGCTTTTTCATATGTTTCTATCAATTTCAGGGTTATTTCACACAAACTAGTCACTTTTCATCAGAATTGAGCCAGACTCACACCTAATGCTTTATTATACTAGCAGAGTCACGGCACACATAGTATATGCTTTTTCATATGTTTCTATCAGTTTCAGTGTTATTCGACACAAACTAGTCACTTTTCATCAGAATTGAGCCAGACTCATCCAAAATGCTTGACTGTACAAGGAGAGTCACGGCACACACAGAATATGCTTTTTCATATGTTTCTATCAGTTTCAGTGTTATTTTACAACAGCTACTCACTTTTCATCAAAATTGAGCCAGACTCATCCAAAACGCTTGACTGTACAAGCAGAGTCACGGCACACACAGTATATGCTTTTTCATATGTTTCTATCAATATCAGGGTTATTTCACACAAACTAGTCACTTTTCATCAGAATTGAGCCAGACTCATCCAAAACGCTTGACTGTAAGAGCAGAGTCACGGCACACACAGTATATGCTTTTTCATATGTTTCTATCAATTTCAGGGTTATTTCACACTAACTAGTCACTTTTCATCAGAATTGAGCCAGACTCACACCTAATGCTTTATTGTACTAGCAGAGTCACGGCACACATAGTATATGCTTTTTCATATGTTTCTATCAGTTTCAGTGTTATTCGACACAAACTAGTCACTTTTCATCAGAATTGAGCCAGACTCATCCAAAATGCTTGACTGTACAAGCAGAGTCACGGCACACACAGTATATGCTTTTTCATATGTTTCTATCAGTTTCAGTGTTATTTGACAACAGCTACTCACTTTTCATCAAAATTGAGCCAGACTCATCCAAAACGCTTGACTGTACAAGCAGAGTCACGGCACACACAGTATATGCTTTTTCATATGTTTCTATCAATTTCAGGGTTATTTCACACAAACTAGTCACTTTTCATCAGAATTGAGCCAGACTCACACCTAATGCTTTATTGTACTAGCAGAGTCACGGCACACATAGTATATGCTTTTTCATATGTTTCTATCAGTTTCAGTGTTATTCGACACAAAACTAGTCACTTTTCATCAGAATTGAGCCAGACTCATCCAAAATGCTTGACTGTACAAGGAGAGTCACGGCACACACAGTATATGCTTTTTCATATGTTTCTATCAGTTTCAGTGTTATTTGACAACAACTAGTCACTTTTCATCAAAATTGAGCCAGACTCATCCAAAACGCTTGACTGTACAAGCAGAGTCACGGCACACACAGTAAATGCTTTTTCATATGTTTCTATCAATTTCAGGGTTATTTCACACAAACTAGTCACTTTTCATCAGAATTGAGCCAGACTCACACCTAATGCTTTATTATACTAGCAGAGTCACGGCACACACAGTATATGCTTTTTCATATGTTTCTATCAGTTTCAGTGTTATTTGACACAAACTAGTCACTTTTCATCAGAATTGAGCCAGACTCATCCAAAATGCTTGACTGTACAAGCAGAGTCACGGCACACACAGTATATGCTTTTTCATATGTTTCTATCAGTTTCAGTGTTATTTTACAACAGCTAAGCTCACTTTTCATCAAAATTGAGCCAGACTCATCCAAAACGCTTGACTGTACAAGCAGAGCCACGGCACACACAGTATATGCTTTTTCATATGTTTCTATCAATTTCAGGGTTATTTTCACACAAACTAGTCACTTTTCATCAGAATTGAGCCAGACTCACACCTAATGCTTGACTGTACAAGGAGAGTCACGGCACACACAGTATATGCTTTTTCATATGTTTCTATCAGTTTCAGTGTTATTTGACACAAACTAGTCACTTTTCATCAGAATTGAGCCAGACTCATCCAAAACGCTTGACTGTACAAGCAGAGTCACGGCACACACAGTATATGCTTTTTCATATGTTTCTATCAGTTTCAGTGTTATTCGACACAAACTAGTCACTTTTCATCAGAATTGAGCCAGACTCATCGAAAACGCTTGACTGTACTAGCAGAGTCACGGCACACACAGTATATGCTTTTTCATATGTTTCTATCAATTTCAGGGTTATTTCACACTAACTAGTCACTTTTCATCAGAATTGAGCCAGACTCACACCTAATGCTTTATTGTACTAGCAGAGTCACGGCACACATAGTATATGCTTTTTCATATGTTTCTATCAGTTTCAGTGTTATTCGACACAAACTAGTCACTTTTCATCAGAATTGAGCCAGACTCATCCAAAATGCTTGACTGTACAAGCAGAGTCACGGCACACACAGTATATACTTTTTCATATGTTTCTATCAGTTTCAGTTTTATTCGACAAAAACTAGTCACTTTTCATCAGAATTGAGCCAGACTCACACCTAATGCTTTATTGTACTAGCAGAGTCACGGCACACATAGTATATGATTTCCATATGTTTCTATCAGTTTCAGTGTTATTTGACACAAACTAGTCACTTTTCATCAGAATTCAGCCAGACTCATCCAAAATGCTTGACTGTACAAGGAGAGTCACGGCACACACAGTATATGCTTTTTCATATGTTTCTATCAGTTTCAGTTTTATTTGACACAAACTAATCACTTTTCATCAAAATTGAGCCAGACTCATCCAAAAGAGCAGTAAGAGCAGAGTCACGGCACACACAGTATATGCTTTTTCATATGTTTCTATCAATTTCAGGGTTATTTCACACTAACTAGTCACTTTTCATCAGAATTGAGCCAGACTCACACCTAATGCTTTATTGTACTAGCAGAGTCACAGCACACATAGTATATGCTTTTTCATATGTTTCTATCAGTTTCAGTGTTATTCGACACAAACTAGTCACTTTTCATCAGAATTGAGCCAGACTCATCCAAACTGCTTGACTGTACAAGCAGAGTCACGGCACACACAGTATATACTTTTTCATATGTTTCTATCAGTTTCAGTGTTATTTTACAACAGCTACTCACTTTTCATCAAAATTGAGCCAGACTCATCCAAAACGCTTGACTGTACAAGCAGAGTCACGGCACACACAGTATATGCTTTTTCATATGTTTCTATCAATTTCAGGGTTATTTCACACAAACTAGTCACTTTTCATCAGAATTGAGCCAGACTCACACCTAATGCTTTATTGTACTAGCAGAGTCACGGCACACATAGTATATGCTTTTTCATATGTTTCTATCAGTTTCAGTGTTATTCGACACAAACTAGTCACTTTTCATCAGAATTCAGCCAGACTCATCCAAAATGCTTGACTGTACAAGGAGAGTCACGGCACACACAGTATATGCTTTTTCATATGTTTCTATCAGGTTTCAGTGTTATTTGACAACAACTAGTCACTTTTCATGAAAATTGAGCCAGACTCATCCAAAACGCTTGACTGTACAAGCAGAGTCACGGCACACACAGTAAATGCTTTTTCATATGTTTCTATCAATTTCAGGGTTATTTCACACAAACTAGTCACTTTTCATCAGAATTGAGCCAGACTCACACCTAATGCTTTATTATACTAGCAGAGTCACGGCACACATAGTATATGCTTTTTCATATGTTTCTATCAGTTTCAGTGTTATTCGACACAAACTAGTCACTTTTCATCAGAATTGAGCCAGACTCACACCTAATGCTTTATTATACTAGCAGAGTCACGGCACACATAGTATATGCTTTTACATATGTTTCTATCAGTTTCAGTGGTATTTGACACAAACTAGTCACTTTTCATCAGAATTGAGCCAGACTCATCCAAAACGCTTGACTGTACAAGCAGAGTCACGGCACACACAGTATATGCTTTTTCATATGTTTCTATCAGTTTCAGTGTTATTCGACACAAACTAGTCACTTTTCATCAGAATTGAGCCAGACTCATCGAAAACGCTTGACTGTACTAGCAGAGTCACGGCACACATAGTATATGATTTCCATATGTTTCTATCAGTTTCAGTGTTATTTGACACAAACTAGTCACTTTTCATCAGAATACAGCCAGACTCATCCAAAATGCTTGACTGTACAAGGAGAGTCACGGCACACACAGTATATGCTTTTTCATATGTTTCTATCAATTTCAGGGTTATTTCACACAAACTAGTCACTTTTCATCAGAATTGAGCCAGACTCATCCAAAACGCTTGACTGTAAGAGCAGAGTCACGGCACACACAGTATATGCTTTTTCATATGTTTCTATCAATTTCAGGGTTATTTCACACAAACTAGTCACTTTTCATCAGAATTGAGCCAGACTCACACCTAATGCTTTATTGTACTAGCAGAGTCACGGCACACATAGTATATGCTTTTTCATATGTTTCTATCAGTTTCAGTGTTATTCGACACAAACTAGTCACTTTTCATCAGAATTGAGCCAGACTCATCCAAAATGCTTGACTGTACAAGCAGAGTCACGGCACACACAGTATATACTTTTTCATATGTTTCTATCAGTTTCAGTGTTATTTTACAACAGCTACTCACTTTTCATCAAAATTGAGCCAGACTCATCCAAAACGCTTGACTGTACAAGCAGAGTCACGGCACACACAGTATATGCTTTTTCATATGTTTCTATCAATTTCAGTGTTATTTGACAAAAACTAGTCACTTTTCATCAAAATTGAGCCAGACTCATCCAAAACGCTTGAGTATACAAGCAGAGTCACGGCACACACAGTATATAATTTTTCATATGTTTCTATCAGTTTCAGTGTTATTTGACACAAACTAGTCACTTTTCATCAGAATTGAGCCAGACTCATCCAAAACGCTTGACTGTACAAGCAGAGTCACGGCACACACAGTAAATGATTTTTCATATGTTTCTATCAATTTCAGGGTTATTTCACACAAACTAGTCACTTTTCATCAGAATTGAGCCAGACTCATCCAAAACGCTTGAATGTAAGAGCAGAGTCACGGCACACACAGTATATGCTTTTTCATATGTTTCTATCAATTTCAGGGTTATTTCACACAAACTAGTCACTTTTCATCAGAATTGAGCCAGACTCATCCAAAACGCTTGACTATACAAGCAGAGTCACGGCACACACAGTATATGCTTTTTCATATGTTTCTATCAGTTTCAGTGTTATTTGACAAAAACTAGTCACTTTTCATCAAAATTGAGCCAGACTCATCCAAAACGCTTGAGTATACAAGCAGAGTCACGGCACACACAGTATATAATTTTTCATATGTTTCTATCAGTTTCAGTGTTATTCGACACAAACTAGTCACTTTTCATCAGAATTGAGCCAGACTCATCCAAAACGCTTGACTGTACAAGCAGAGTCACGGCACACACAGTAAATGCTTTTTCATATGTTTCTATCAATTTCAGGGTTATTTCACACAAACTAGTCACTTTTCATCAGAATTGAGCCAGACTCATCCAAAACGCTTGAATGTAAGAGCAGAGTCACGGCACACACAGTATATGCTTTTTCATATGTTTCTATCAATTTCAGGGTTATTTCACACAAACTAGTCACTTTTCATCAAAATTGAGCCAGACTCATCCAAAACGCTTGAGTATACAAGCAGAGTCACGGCACACACAGTATATAATTTTTCATATGTTTCTATCAGTTTCAGTGTTATTCGACACAAACTAGTCACTTTTCATCAGAATTGAGCCAGACTCATCCAAAACGCTTGACTGTACAAGCAGAGTCACGGCACACACAGTATATGCTTTTTCATATGTTTCTATCAATATCAGGGTTATTTCACACAAACTAGTCACTTTTCATCAAAATTGAGCCAGACTCACACCTAATGCTTTATTATACTAGCAGAGTCACGGCACACATAGTATATGCTTTTTCATATGTTTCTATCAGTTTCAGTGTTATTCGACACAAACTAGTCACTTTTCATCAAAATTGAGCCAGACTCACACCTAATGCTTTATTGTGCTAGCAGAGTCACGGCACACATAGTATATGCTTTTTCATATGTTTCTAGCAGTTTCAGTGTTATTCGACACAAACTAGTCACTTTTCATCAGAATTGAGCCAGACTCACACCTAATGCTTTATTATACTAGCAGAGTCACGGCACACACAGTATATGCTTTTTCATATGTTTCTATCAGTTTCAGTGTTATTTGACAACAGCTACTCACTTTTCATCAAAATTGAGCCAGACTCATCCAAAACGCTTGACTGTATAAGCAGAGTCACGGCACACACAGTATATGCTTTTTCATATGTTTCTATCAATTTCAGGGTTATTTGACACAAACTAGTCACTTTTCATCAGAATTGAGCCAGACTCATCCAAAACGCTTGACTGTACAAGCAGAGTCACGGCACACACAGTATATGCTTTTTCATATGTTTCTATCAGTTTCAGTGTTATTTGACACAAACTAGTCACTTTTCATCAGAATTGAGCCAGACTCACACCTAATGCTTTGTTATACTAGCAGAGTCACGGCACACATAGTATATGCTTTTTCATATGTTTCTATCAGTTTCAGTGTTATTTGACACAAACTAGTCACTTTTCATCAGAATTGAGCCAGACTCATCCAAAACGCTTGACTGTACAAGCAGAGTCACGGCACACACAGTATATGCTTTTTCATATGTTTCTATCAGTTTCAGTGTTATTCGACACAAACTAGTCACTTTTCATCAGAATTGAGCCAGACTCATCGAAAACGCTTGACTGTACTAGCAGAGTCACGGCACACACAGTATATGCTTTTTCATATGTTTCTATCAGTTTCAGTGTTATTCGACAAAAACTAGTCACTTTTCATCAGAATTGAGCCAGACTCACACCTAATGCTTTATTGTACTAGCAGAGTCACGGCACACATAGTATATGATTTCCATATGTTTCTATCAGTTTCAGTGTTATTTGACACAAACTAGTCACTTTTCATCAGAATTCAGCCAGACTCATCCAAAATGCTTGACTGTACAAGGAGAGTCACGGCACACACAGTATATGCTTTTTCATATGTTTCTATCAGTTTCAGTTTTATTTGACACAAACTAATCACTTTTCATCAAAATTGAGCCAGACTCATCCAAAAGAGCAGTAAGAGCAGAGTCACGGCACACACAGTATATGCTTTTTCATATGTTTCTATCAATTTCAGGGTTATTTCACACAAACTAGTCACTTTTCATCAGAATTGAGCCAGACTCACACCTAATGCTTTATTGTACTAGCAGAGTCACAGCACACATAGTATATGCTTTTTCATATGTTTCTATCAGTTTCAGTGTTATTCGACACAAACTAGTCACTTTTCATCAGAATTGAGCCAGACTCATCCAAAATGCTTGACTGTACAAGCAGAGTCACGGCACACACAGTATATGCTTTTTCATATGTTTCTATCAGTTTCAGTGTTATTTTACAACAGCTACTCACTTTTCATCAAAATTGAGCCAGACTCATCCAAAACGCTTGACTGTACAAGCAGAGTCACGGCACACACAGTATATGCTTTTTCATATGTTTCTATCAATTTCAGGGTTATTTCACACAAACTAGTCACTTTTCATCAGAATTGAGCCAGACTCACACCTAATGCTTTATTGTACTAGCAGAGTCACGGCACACATAGTATATGCTTTTTCATATGTTTCTATCAGTTTCAGTGTTATTCGACACAAACTAGTCACTTTTCATCAGAATTCAGCCAGACTCATCCAAAATGCTTGACTGTACAAGGAGAGTCACGGCACACACAGTATATGCTTTTTCATATGTTTCTATCAGTTTCAGTGTTATTTGACAACAACTAGTCACTTTTCATCAAAATTGAGCCAGACTCATCCAAAACGCTTGACTGTACAAGCAGAGTCACGGCACACACAGTAAATGCTTTTTCATATGTTTCTATCAATTTCAGGGTTATTTCACACAAACTAGTCACTTTTCATCAGAATTGAGCCAGACTCACACCTAATGCTTTATTATACTAGCAGAGTCACGGCACACATAGTATATGCTTTTTCATATGTTTCTATCAGTTTCAGTGTTATTCGACACAAACTAGTCATTTTTCATCAGAATTGAGCCAGACTCACACCTAATGCTTTATTGTACTAGCAGAGTCACGGCACACATAGTATATGATTTCCATATGTTTCTATCAGTTTCAGTGTTATTTGACACAAACTAGTCACTTTTCATCAAAATTGAGCCAGACTCATCCAAAACGCTTGACTGTACAAGGAGAGTCACGGCACACACAGTATATGCTTTTTCATATGTTTCTATCAGTTTCAGTTTTATTTGACACAAACTAATCACTTTTCATCAAAATTGAGCCAGACTCATCCAAAACGCTTGACTGTACAAGCAGAGTCACGGCACACACAGTATATGCTTTTTCATATGTTTCTATCAGTTTCAGTTTTATTTGACACAAACTAATTACTTTTCATCAAAATTGAGCCAGACTCATCCAAAACGCTTGACTGTACAAGCAGAGTCACGGCACACACAGTATATGCTTTTTCATATGTTTCTATCAATTTCAGGGTTATTTCACACAAACTAGTCACTTTTCATCAGAATTGAGCCAGACTCACACCTAATGCTTTATTATACTAGCAGAGTCACGGCACACATAGTAGATGCTTTTTCATATGTTTCTATCAGTTTCAGTGTTATTCGACACAAACTAGTCACTTTTCATCAGAATTGAGCCAGACTCACACCTAATGCTTTATTATACTAGCAGAGTCACGGCACACATAGTATATGCTTTTACATATGTTTCTATCAGTTTCAGTGGTATTTGACACAAACTAGTCACTTTTCATCAGAATTGAGCCAGACTCATCCAAAACGCTTGACTGTACAAGCAGAGTCACGGCACACACAGTATATGCTTTTTCATATGTTTCTATCAGTTTCAGTGTTATTCGACACAAACTAGTCACTTTTCATCAGAATTGAGCCAGACTCATCGAAAACGCTTGACTGTACTAGCAGAGTCACGGCACACATAGTATATGATTTCCATATGTTTCTATCAGTTTCAGTGTTATTTGACACAAACTAGTCACTTTTCATCAGAATACAGCCAGACTCATCCAAAATGCTTGACTGTACAAGGAGAGTCACGGCACACACAGTATATGCTTTTTCATATGTTTCTATCAATATCAGGGTTATTTCACACAAACTAGTCACTTTTCATCAGAATTGAGCCAGACTCATCCAAAACGCTTGACTGTAAGAGCAGAGTCACGGCACACACAGTATATGCTTTTTCATATGTTTCTATCAATTTCAGGGTTATTTCACACAAACTAGTCACTTTTCATCAGAATTGAGCCAGACTCACACCTAATGCTTTATTGTACTAGCAGAGTCACGGCACACATAGTATATGCTTTTTCATATGTTTCTATCAGTTTCAGTGTTATTCGACACAAACTAGTCACTTTTCATCAGAATTGAGCCAGACTCATCCAAAATGCTTGACTGTACAAGCAGAGTCATGGCACACACAGTATATGCTTTTTCATATGTTTCTATCAGTTTCAGTGTTATTTTACAACAGCTACTCACTTTTCATCAAAATTGAGCCAGACTCATCCAAAACGCTTGACTGTACAAGCAGAGTCACGGCACACACAGTATATGCTTTTTCATATGTTTCTATCAATTTCAGGGTTATTTCACACAAACTAGTCACTTTTCATCAGAATTGAGCCAGACTCATCCAAAACGCTTGACTATACAAGCAGAGTCACGGCACACACAGTATATGCTTTTTCATATGTTTCTATCAGTTTCAGTGTTATTTGACAAAAACTAGTCACTTTTCATCAAAATTGAGCCAGACTCATCCAAAACGCTTGAGTATACAAGCAGAGTCACGGCACACACAGTATATAATTTTTCATATGTTTCTATCAGTTTCAGTGTTATTCGACACAAACTAGTCACTTTTCATCAGAATTGAGCCAGACTCATCCAAAACGCTTGACTGTACAAGCAGAGTCACGGCACACACAGTAAATGCTTTTTCATATGTTTCTATCAATTTCAGGGTTATTTCACACAAACTAGTCACTTTTCATCAGAATTGAGCCAGACTCATCCAAAACGCTTGAATGTAAGAGCAGAGTCACGGCACACACAGTATATGCTTTTTCATATGTTTCTATCAATTTCAGGGTTATTTCACACAAACTAGTCACTTTTCATCAAAATTGAGCCAGACTCATCCAAAACGCTTGAGTATACAAGCAGAGTCACGGCACACACAGTATATAATTTTTCATATGTTTCTATCAGTTTCAGTGTTATTCGACACAAACTAGTCACTTTTCATCAGAATTGAGCCAGACTCATCCAAAACGCTTGACTGTACAAGCAGAGTCACGGCACACACAGTACATGCTTTTTCATATGTTTCTATCAATATCAGGGTTATTTCACACAAACTAGTCACTTTTCATCAAAATTGAGCCAGACTCACACCTAATGCTTTATTATACTAGCAGAGTCACGGCACACATAGTATATGCTTTTTCATATGTTTCTATCAGTTTCAGTGTTATTCGACACAAACTAGTCACTTTTCATCAAAATTGAGCCAGACTCACACCTAATGCTTTATTATACTAGCAGAGTCACGGCACACATAGTATATGCTTTTTCATATGTTTCTAGCAGTTTCAGTGTTATTCGACACAAACTAGTCACTTTTCATCAGAATTGAGCCAGACTCACACCTAATGCTTTATTATACTAGCAGAGTCACGGCACACACAGTATATGCTTTTTCATATGTTTCTATCAGTTTCAGTGTTATTTGACAACAGCTACTCACTTTTCATCAAAATTGAGCCAGACTCATCCAAAACGCTTGACTGTATAAGCAGAGTCACGGCACACACAGTATATGCTTTTTCATATGTTTCTATCAATTTCAGGGTTATTTGACACAAACTAGTCACTTTTCATCAGAATTGAGCCAGACTCATCCAAAACGCTTGACTGTACAAGCAGAGTCACGGCACACACAGTATATGCTTTTTCATATGTTTCTATCAGTTTCAGTGTTATTTGACACAAACTAGTCACTTTTCATCAGAATTCAGCCAGACTCATCCAAAATGCTTGACTGTACAAGGAGAGTCACGGCACACACAGTATATGCTTTTTCATATGTTTCTATCAGTTTCAGTTTTATTTGACACAAACTAATCACTTTTCATCAAAATTGAGCCAGACTCATCCAAAAGAGCAGTAAGAGCAGAGTCACGGCACACACAGTATATGCTTTTTCATATGTTTCTATCAATTTCAGGGTTATTTCACACTAACTAGTCACTTTTCATCAGAATTGAGCCAGACTCACACCTAATGCTTTATTGTACTAGCAGAGTCACAGCACACATAGTATATGCTTTTTCATATGTTTCTATCAGTTTCAGTGTTATTCGACACAAACTAGTCACTTTTCATCAGAATTGAGCCAGACTCATCCAAAATGCTTGACTGTACAAGCAGAGTCACGGCACACACAGTATATACTTTTTCATATGTTTCTATCAGTTTCAGTGTTATTTTACAACAGCTACTCACTTTTCATCAAAATTGAGCCAGACTCATCCAAAACGCTTGACTGTACAAGCAGAGTCACGGCACACACAGTATATGCTTTTTCATATGTTTCTATCAATTTCAGGGTTATTTCACACAAACTAGTCACTTTTCATCAGAATTGAGCCAGACTCACACCTAATGCTTTATTGTACTAGCAGAGTCACGGCACACATAGTATATGCTTTTTCATATGTTTCTATCAGTTTCAGTGTTATTCGACACAAACTAGTCACTTTTCATCAGAATTCAGCCAGACTCATCCAAAACGCTTGACTGTACAAGGAGAGTCACGGCACACACAGTATATGCTTTTTCATATGTTTCTATCAGTTTCAGTGTTATTTGACAACAACTAGTCACTTTTCATGAAAATTGAGCCAGACTCATCCAAAACGCTTGACTGTACAAGCAGAGTCACGGCACACACAGTAAATGCTTTTTCATATGTTTCTATCAATTTCAGGGTTATTTCACACAAACTAGTCACTTTTCATCAGAATTGAGCCAGACTCACACCTAATGCTTTATTATACTAGCAGAGTCACGGCACACATAGTATATGCTTTTTCATATGTTTCTATCAGTTTCAGTGTTATTCGACACAAACTAGTCATTTTTCATCAGAATTGAGCCAGACTCACACCTAATGCTTTATTGTACTAGCAGAGTCACGGCACACATAGTATATGATTTCCATATGTTTCTATCAGTTTCAGTGTTATTTGACACAAACTAGTCACTTTTCATCAAAATTGAGCCAGACTCATCCAAAACGCTTGACTGTACAAGGAGAGTCACGGCACACACAGTATATGCTTTTTCATATGTTTCTATCAGTTTCAGTTTTATTTGACACAAACTAATCACTTTTCATCAAAATTGAGCCAGACTCATCCAAAACGCTTGACTGTACAAGCAGAGTCACGGCACACACAGTATATGCTTTTTCATATGTTTCTATCAGTTTCAGTTTTATTTGACACAAACTAATTACTTTTCATCAAAATTGAGCCAGACTCATCCAAAACGCTTGACTGTACAAGCAGAGTCACGGCACACACAGTATATGCTTTTTCATATGTTTCTATCAATTTCAGGGTTATTTCACACAAACTAGTCACTTTTCATCAGAATTGAGCCAGACTCACACCTAATGCTTTATTATACTAGCAGAGTCACGGCACACATAGTAGATGCTTTTTCATATGTTTCTATCAGTTTCAGTGTTATTCGACACAAACTAGTCAC